>NW_026069795.1:0-6813 GCF_014885135.2 Alexandromys fortis
GAGTGACCTTAACTCTATGATTGTTACTGTGTGAAGACAATGATGTTATGGACCCTCCATCATGGTGAGTATGTAATGATCAATGAGTAATAGCCAGTGTGTGATGGACACAAAGTGATGACATCTGGGTGATGGTCATTCCTGTGGTGTTTTTCAGTGATGGCCACTGTTTGATCATCACTGTGTCAAAGTCATAGTTTAATGGCCACTATAAGGTGGTAACCTGTGATGGCCACCATCAGGCCACAGTATTATGTGTTGATGTATGACCACTATGTGATGGGCAGGGTTTGATGAACACAGAGTAATCGCCATTCAGTTGTGGTCAAGTAGTGATGGTCATTGAGTGATGATGATTGATTAAAGGCCAGTGTGATGGTTAATGTGTAATGGCCAGCATGTGATAACCATTGAGTAATGTGCACTGTATAATGGCCACTATATGATGGTCATTGATGGTCACTGTGTGATGGTCACTGTATGATGGTCATTGTGTCACACCTTCTATGTCATAGCCTATATGACCATTATGTGAAGGCTAGGGTGTGATGGCCATAGTTTAATAGTCACTGTGTGATGGACACTATGTGATGATCACTGAATAATGGCCTCTGTGTAATGGTGATGTAATGATCACTGAATAATGGCCACTAAGAAATAGTCATTATGTGATGGCCACATATGATGGTCAATGTGTGATTGTCATGGTGTGATCACCACTGCTTTATGACCACTATGTGATACTTACTATGTGATGGCCAGGGTGGGATGACTGCTAAATAGTTACATTTCAATTTGGCCACAGTGTGATGGCCATTGCGTAATAGCCACCATGTGATAGACACTGTATAATGGCTATAGTGTGATGGACACACTATAATATTAACTGTGTGATATCAAATGTGTGAAGGCCAATAGAATGATGCCATCTGAGTAAGGGCCAGTGATTATTGGTCATGAAGTGATGATCACTGAGTGATGCTTACTGTGTGATGACCACTACATGCTGGTCACTTTGTGATTGTCACAATGTTTTGGCCACTGGGTACTGTGTATTTGATGATAACAGGATGATAGATACTGTGTCATGGTCAATGTGTGGTGGCCATGGTATGATAGCCATTGTGTGTTGACCACTGTTAGATGATCACTGTGTAGTGGCCATTATGTGAAGGACACTATATAGAGATTACTGGGTGATGGTACTATATGATACTTATACAGTTATGGCCACTAATTGATGGTCACTATGTGATGGACACAGTGTAATGCCAAATATAATACGATAGATCTGTGGTGACAACCACTGGGCAACAGTATGATGGTCAATGTGTGGTGGCTACTGCATGATGACTACTCTGTGATGGTCAGAGTGTCTTGGCCACTCTGTAAGAGTTAATGTGTGATGTTCACTATATGATGACCACAGATGATGAGAGTAATGGTCGTGGTGTGATGGCTTCTGTGTGATGGTTAGTGTTAGGTAACCCCTAAGTAATGATCACTGTATGACAGATACCATGATGACTACTGGGTGATGGTCAGTATGTGATGGTCATAGTGATGACCACAGTTTGATGGTCACTGTGTGATGGCCATAGCGTAATGGCCACTATGAGATGGCTACAGTGATGGTTACAATGTGATGGCCATAGTATAATAGTCAATGTTTGATGCCCACTCTGTTATGGTCACTATGTGATGACCAGGGTTTGATAACAACAGAGTAATGGTCACTCAGTTTGGTCATGCTATAATTGTCATGGTGTGATAACCACAAAATAAAGGTCATTGTTTGATGGTTACTGTGTACTGGGAAGCCTGAGATGATCACTGTGTAATAGCCACTTTTTGACAGTCATTTGTTGGTTAAGACTGCTTGTTCATTTTCTGTCTGCCCAGACCTGAAATAATCACACAGAAACTCTATTATTACAACACTGCTTGTCCTATTAGCTCATGCTTCTTGTTGACTGTCCCTTATATCTTAAATTAACACATTTCTATTAATCTGTGTATTATCGTGTGGTTGTGGCTTACCAGTAAGGTTTTGTCAAGCATATGGCATATGTCTCCTGCAGCAGCTACATGGCTTCTTCTGACTCTGCCTCTTTCTACTTAGAGCTTGTTTTCTCCTTGACAAAACTGGTCTTTGGGCAAGGGACTGTCTATGCCTCAACCACTGACAAAATGCATGATGTCTGAACAGAACAAGAAGGATATTAAAAAAAGACTGTCAAACCTTGCCAAGACAGGGTAAGTTGGATTTGAAAATAATCCTGCCTCTTAAAATGGTCTGTCAGTTATTCTAGGCCTTAGCCAAAGTTGGTTGCTCCAACGTTGTAAATGAGACGTTGGGTGATTGCCCAGGTAGCCAGTTGCCTTTGTCATTTATTGCACATTTTGGGAGTTGCTTGATTGCACTTCCTGTTTACTCAAGTAATATTATTTCCTTTCTCAGTACTTCAATGTAAGACTAGATTGTCATAGTTTTCTTTCATGACTTAGGCAAGCCATTTCTAATACAAGACTTAGACTCTTTAGAATAGGATAATTATTAAAACATTTAGCTTATGTTTCTTATTTGATACAGTTTATACTGGCTGCAATTCTAATTTTAATACTTGATATTTGTTCTTACTGTATATATTTTTGTATTAGACTTAAAACTCTCTTATTCAGACAAAAGGAAGAAGTACTGTGAGAACTCCTTCAGCCAATAGCTTTTAAGATACCAGCCCATTTGGGTGTGTTCTCATACTATCAAGGCAACCATAATGCTTGCTTTATTCACTATCTCTCTTGGCTGCTGTTTTTGGTTCCTGTTCCTTGTTTGTGAAGAGAACTGTGATCTGTGAGGCTACCCTCACAGATAAATAAATAACCTTTTATTATACTCATTCTGAGCTAGTGTGGAATTATTTTTTAGTATCAATCTTCAGTCACTGGTGGTCATAGTGTGATAACCACTGAGTTATGGCCATTGTGAAATGACCACTGAGTGACTGTCATTGTGTCATAGCCTGTATGTAATAGCTATTGTGTAAAGACTAGGGTATGATCACAGTGTGATGATCACAATGTGATGATCATAGAATGAAGCACAATGTGCAATGCTCAGTTTGAAAAGGTCATGGTGTGATGATCACTATGTAATAACCAATTAGTAATGTTCATTTTGAAATGGTCACTGTGTAATGGTCACAGTGTGAGTGGCATTTTGTGACAGTCACTGCATTGACAACTAATTGATGAACACTATATGATAGCCAGTGTGTGATGGTTACCTTTTAAAGGTCATTGTATGATGGTTACTATGTGATGGCCATTATGTGGTGATCATTGTGTTAAGGATACTGTGTATTAGCTATTGTTCAATGGCCACTATGTGATAGTCACTGTTTTATCGTCATTTTTAGTAGACCACAGTAAAATAAGCAATGTGTGATGACCACTATGTTATAGTTACTATATGATGGTCAGGAACTAATGACAACAGAGTAATGGCTGCTCAGTTATGGTCATGGTGTAATGGTCACTGAATAAGGACCACTGATTAATGGGTCCTGTGTGATGGTTACTGTGTAATGGCCAGCTTGTGATAGCCACAGATTAGTGCCCACTGTGTAATGGCCACTTTGTGATGGTTACTATGTTAGGGATAGCATGTGATCACTACTGAATATGGCCACTGTGTGATGGCCAGTGTTAGATGACCACTGAATAATGGCCATTGTGTGATTGTTTTTGTGTACTGTTCACTTTGAGATGAGCACTCTGTCACTGTTACCCTGTGATGACCTTTGAGTGATATCACCTCTTAGATCCTAACTATGTAAAGGCCATGGTGTTATGGGCCCTCTGTCATGGATGGTTTGTGAAGATCAATGAGTATTGGCCAGTATATGATTGTCACTGTCTGTTGGATAATATGTGATGGTCAGTGAGTTAAAACCACTGTGTGATAGTCATTGTTAGAAGGCCACGGTGTGATTGATGGCTATGGTTTGATGAGTACTGAGTAATTGCCAGCATGTGATGACTACTGAGCAATGGTGTTTCTGTGATGATTATTATATGATAGCCCCTTGTGATGTCACTGTGAGATGGCTAAATTGTCAAGTCCACTGTATGATTATCTGCTGTAGGATAAAGTTTTTATACTGTAAAGATTTGCCACTCATATTGGTTTAATAAAACACTGATTGGACAGTAGCCAGGCAGGAAGTATAGGCAGGGCAACTAGGTGAGGAGAATTCTGGAAAAATGCAGAGAGACACAATTGCAAACCAGATGCAGAGGAAGCAATATGAATATGCCTCACTAAGAAAAGGTACCAAGCCATGTGGCTAAACATAGATAAGAATTATGAGTTAGTTTAACTTGTAAAAGCTAGTTAATAATAAGCTTGAGCTACTAGGCCAAATAGTTTATAATTAATATAAGCCTCTGTGTGTTTCTTTGGGACTAGGTAGCTGCAGGACCAGGTGAGACAGAATCTTCAGTCTATAATTATCACTGTGTAATGGCCACCCTGTGACGACCCCAGCATAATAATCACTTTTGTTATGACCACTAAATAATGATCACTCTGTAACGGTCATGTGATGACCACTGAGTGAGGCCACCAAGAGATGGTTATGTGATGGCCACAATGTGGTGACTACTATGCACTAGGCAGATGGTCACTGTGTGATGGTTACGGTGTGCTGGTCATACTATATTGGTTATTGTGTGATGTCCAATGAGTGAAGGCCAATTGAGTTATATCCACTGTGTGATAGTTACTGTTTCATCGTCACTATGTTATGGTCACTGTCTAATGGCCACCATGTGATGACTACTGAATGAGAGCCACTCAGTAATGCCAATTGTGTTACACTATTTTCATAATGGTCATTGTGTCATGGCCATTCTGTGCTGTCCACTGTGTGCTGTCCACTGTGTGATGTTCACTGTGCCTTTGTTACTGTGTAAAGGCCATGGTGTTATGGCCAGTCTGTGATGGGCAATATGTGATGATCACTGAACATTGGTCAGAGTGTGATGGTTATTGGTCTACGCCCTAGATTATACTCATGGGAAGAAGAAATCCCACATTCTCCTGTTCCTTTTATCTTAGTTAAAAGAGATATGTGAGATATTAGTAACTCACAAATGTATCATGGGCACATGCATATGTCATTTTTTATGTTGAGTTAGATTAATTGTTATTTATTTACATAGACTACTTAGAAAAAGGTATCTTTGATAATGGTACATATAAAATGGGGTCAATCAGTTGAACTGGTGACTGACAGATGAGGTAACTCAAAAACTACCCATGTATGGACCAATAGTGAGGAAACAGATGTTTCCCCACTTTTGGCCCCTTTCTCTTGCTGGTTATCAAATATTTTCAAAGTCCTCTGTATCCACCTTATGATAAAGATTTTTTATAGGAATACATGTTTAGAAGGATACAGTAAGGAGCTGTGTGTGTGTGTGTGTGTGTGTGTGTGTGTGTGTGTGAATAATCGCAGCTGGAGAGAAAAGACATGATAATGCCTTGCTGACATGTTATAAGGAACAGACACTGATAACAACTCATGAGTGCCTGTGGGGAGCAAGATAAATTCCTCAACAATTCCATATTCAGTATGGTAAGTAATGAAAGCAGAAATGAGACATCACCTACATCTGTTATGTGCATAGCAGCATCCTCAGAGCAGTTACGTTCTGTTAGGGAGGAGAAAAAGAGTCAGAGAGGTGAAGGGCAGCATGCTTCATCAAAGATGTGTTCAAGTCCTCTAAGTGTACAGTAACAGATGAGAGCGAGGACAATGTATGATGGTACCTTGAGTCAGATGAAAAGGGTGATTGGGTAAGACCCTAGAAAATTGGTGAATAACAACAGAGTTCTCTGATAGGGCCAGATGTGCTGTGTTCTGAATGTAGTGAATGTGGTGGCTTTCTGGGAAAGACACACCTTCTAAATCTCTGGTTCACTCAAACACATTGTGGTGTGGAGATAGGCGACAGGGGCAATGCATGTGGTGTAGGGCTTTCCTTGAACCTTATCTAGTCCTATGTACTGAGTAATTCATGTCCAGTTAACCAGAGGAGTACTTCAGTGATATGTAGAGCTTTGATACATCTAGAGTCAAGATGGAAAACGTTGTCATTACCTTAATGCTTTTCAAATGTCCACATAATTTATTTGCATGTCTGAAATTGTAATTTTTAAAAAATCTGTTGCAGTTGATATTTTAAAAGCATGTTTTTTATCTGTTCTGACCCACATTATTTACTTCCATTATTCTGTGAGTAGAATATCCCTGCTTTATAGAGGAGTGGAAGCATATGCTACATAAATTAAGTTCCTCTATGTATATACTTTTTCAGAACTGTCACTGGGATGGATTTACTCTGCATCCAGAGGTGCATATTTCTGGACCATTGTCCCCGAGATGAGGAAACATAGCAGTGGTCACTCAAGTGGCCCATGCAGAATCAGCTCTGAAATCATATACATCCCTCTGACATCTGAATCAACAATCTCCGTATGTCTTTGTTACTACCTCATTTGTCTTCAGTGTAGTTTTGTTACCACACAAAAGTGAAACCATGCAACTAGGCAGGGAAACATACATGGCATGCATTGCATTTGGTACCAAGTTTTGGGTCATCTCCCAGTGAATGTTGTCCTAAGCACTGATGTGGACCAAAGAATATAGCAAGTTTCTCTCTCTCTCTCTCTCTCTCTCTCTCTCTCTCTCTCTCTCTCTCTCTCTCTCTCTCTCTCTCTCTCTCTCTCTCTCTCTCTCTCTCTCT
>NW_026069796.1:0-1600 GCF_014885135.2 Alexandromys fortis
GGGGGAGAGGAGTGGTGGGAGGGGAGAGGAGTGGGAGGAGGTGGAGGGAAATGGGAGGCGGGGAGGAGGCAGAAATTTTTTCAATAAATAAATAAATAAAAATAAATTGCTTTTCTTTGATCTTTAGTTGCATAGTGCATTTCAAGGTGATTTTTTTTGGTACATATTGTGATAAGAGTTCCTGGTGGAGGCATACATGGTGCAGGTGAGGGCCAATACTCTAGTAGCCTGTTCCACAATTTGGTCCTTTAAGCTCCCCACCCCCTGCCAGTAACCTCTTACCCCTGATCTACAAGCAAGCCCCCAAACTCACTGGTTCCCCGGGATGAATTTTGGTGTAGTTGTTCATTGTTGGGGCTTTATAAGGATGGGGAAGATATTGTTTACATCTCCCCAGAGAAAGAATTCTTCCCATATTTGTCAAACGCCATTTGATCCTGACTCTTTGTACATCTTTATCCCCACCCAGCCACGCCCGACTGCCTGCTCTGGAAGTCTGGGAGCAGGGAACGAGACAGCGCGGGCTGAGCTCCCACAGGAAAGTCCAAGCAGATGGACGTTTGCTTGGAGATTTCTGTTTAAATGACAAATGTGTGAGAGACCCATTCATGTGTCTACAGCAGAAGTGTGAGGGTCAAGGCATCAGCTCTGCACTAATGTCATTCCTGGGAGGTGGGGTGGATGGGGTGGTGCGAGGCATGGTCCCTAAGAGGAATAAGCTAAAACAGGCCCAGGACATTTCAACCAAAATGCAAAAGCATTTTGGCCCCAACCGGGATATTAACCCCATGGCACTTCCCGGCGGCTTCTGGAGCACTAGGTGCAACATTCCTTAAGCATGTCAGGCAGGCAAGAGTCAGAAGCCTGGGAATCAGAATTGGGAAGACTCAGCCTGGGATGGGCAGAGTGCAGAGTGGCTTCTAAGACCAAAATCTTGCCTTCATGCAGGGATGAACTCTCACAGGGCAAGGCAGACGCTGAAACAGTCAGATCTGCAGGAGCTAAGCACCTTGTCCAGTTCTAACTCTCAGAACCGTCCAGCTCAGAGGCAGTTGCTAAGCAGCTGCTCAGGAAGTGGGGCAAGGCCAAGACAGATGGCTGGTTCGGTTTTACCTGATGGGGTATCTTCTCTGCTGAGTTTCTCTGCACTTTGTTCTGTGACCTAGGTCCTAGGTCTCAATCTCAAACAAGCAATAGTGGTTGTATCAGTTTCCAGGACAGCAATAATAGTGTGTTACATACAGAAGGGCTGTTCCTCATCTGTCTCAGCCACAACTGCAAGATCAAGATCCTGGCAGAGCCTTACTCCCTGTGAGGGTGCAGGGGAGGGTCTTTCCGAGCTCCACCCCGCCTTCTGAGGGTCTTCTGAGCCCCACTCCTGCCTTCTGAGGGTCTTCCCCAGCCCCAACCTGCCTTCTGAGGGTCTTCCCGAGCCCCACTCCTGCATTCTGAGGGTCTGTCGCAGCCCTACCCCTGCCTTCTGAGGGTCTGCCCCAGCCACACCCCTGCTTCTGAGGGTCTGCCCCAGCCACACCCCTACCTTCTGAGATCTGTCGTGGCCTTCTGCATTCTATGTCCTTTTTTTTTTTTTTTTTTTTTT
>NW_026069796.1:4501-6482 GCF_014885135.2 Alexandromys fortis
CCTCTGCTGTTTCCACCCCAGACTGACCGAGTTCTGTTGATCAAGGTCAGAATTAGTAGTGGGATTGGAGCAGCCTACAGCTAGAGATGGCTTTGGTGACGCTCACAGGTGGTAGAGCACTGAAACGTTTTCCCCTTTTAACAAAAAGCAGATCAGATCCTTCTTAAGAAGTAGCTTGTTGGGGCTGGAGAGATGGCTCAGTGGTTAAGAACATTGCCTGCTCTTCCAAAGGTCCTGAGTTCAATTCCCAGCAACCACATGGTGGCTCACAACCATCTGTAATGAGGTCTGGTGCCCTCTTCTGGCCTGCAGACATACACACAGACAGAATATTGTATGCATAAAAAAAAAAAAAAAAGAAGTAGCTTGTTAGAACGCTCTGGGAAGGCAAGGAGGAAAACTGAGTCTACCGAAAAGTGGGCAGTGGGATGGGGGAATCAGCCTGCTGTGCTGACATCACCCTTGTCATGGAGATTAGTGGGGGAGACTGAACATCTGAGCATCTCCTTCGAGGTCAGAAACCACACTCTGCCATGTCAGAGATGTCAGTCCATCCCGCTTTCATTCTGAAGCCTCTCAGGGGCACTGTGTGCCTACAGAGTGAAGCACAGACCACACTCCCACAAGATCACAAATGTGAGCACTTCCTCAAGAGAGAAGCAGCGACGGCTCAGAGAAGCTGAGCACACTGCCCCACATCACACAGCAAGAGCTAGGATTCATTTGTTTTCATTGGAGATGCAAGGAAAGGAGATACAATGAGCAAGAGCCCAGGTGGGTGGAGACTCATGGAGTCTGAGCCTCTCCCAAAGCCAGACAGGGTCCTGTGACAAGGCCCGCCCTCTTAGTTCCCCTGAGTCTGTCATTTAGCCCCTGGGGCATTCTCAGGAGCCCTCAGTGACTTACAGAGAAGATGGCAGCTAGGGTCTCAGTTCCACCGGTGCTCAGCGTGATGTATGGGATCTTGTCCTGAGGGATCCCAGATTCCCCAAAGATGCTATTGGTATAGAACCAGATCTGTAAAGCAGAAGAGAAAAGACATGTCATCCAGAGACCTCAGCCTCCTCCCTCAGTCAGAATAAGGTGTGAGGATGTCTCTACACCATGCCATTGAGTCCAGACTCAGAGCTGAGCTGTGCCATGTGGCCATGTGGCTTCCCCGCTTCTTCTTCTGTGGTCAAGGCTGGCGAACGTGATGGTTGGAGTCTCAGTAGTCCTCTCGAGTCAGTAACTAACCTTGGATAAGCATGCTCTGTGAGGATCAAAAACTGTTTCTACTCCACAAAACATTCTACTCTCACCCACTAGGAACTGCCATGGTGGATCTACCACAGTATATACGGTACAAACGATGCTCCTGAGGCCTGTGTAACTGTCATGGTGGATCTACCACAGTATATACGGTACAAACGATGCTCCTGAGGCCTGTGTAACTGTACATGTACAGTCAGCTCCAAAGGAAATTCCTACCCCCTGAACCCCCAAAGGCAATTCCAATATCCAGAAATGAGTTCAACCTGGACTCTAGGAGGGTCTCTGACTGTTAGATAAAAGCCAGCATTGCTCAGGAGCTTGTGAAACTGGTTTTCATCTACCAAAGGGAATCATTTCCTACACCCCTGGCATACGGGACATATGGCTACCTGAGGTGCCTATCAGCATATCGAAGCCCATGCTGGACTCTAGGCTCCCTTAGTATCCCGAGTTCCTCTTACACGCTTTAAGATCCTTTCTAACGTTCTGTCCTTCTCACCTCCTCCTCTAACCTCACTAGTCACTCTCTCACTCCTCTCTGCTCCATTCTCTATCTCTTGCTATCCTGTTATCTCTACTGTTCTCCACTTTACTGCTGGCCTAGCCCTGGTCATATCCAGTCTACTTCTTCCCTCTGCTCTGGACTCTTCCAGAGGTCTCCGGCTGTGTTCTCTCTCTCTCTCTCTCTCTCTCTCTCTCTCTCTCTCTCTCTCTCTCTCTCTCTCTC
>NW_026069797.1:0-6749 GCF_014885135.2 Alexandromys fortis
GTCCAGCTGGACCTTGTCCCTAGGATGGATCCACAGGAGAGAGGTTTCGCCTTGCCAGCTTGCTGGTGCGAGCAGGCCCCTCATTCATTCACCAGTTTCCGTTTACTCATTTGTAGAGTAGATGTTTGATTCGCTGTAGTAACCCTTGAGAATCTGTGGCTACTAGAGTTCTCCCCAGAGTCTGTAGTAAGGTAAAGCCCCTGTCATGGCACCCTGATTGTACTGCTTCTGTAAAGCTTAAGACTTAACAGATAGTGAAACTGTTGCCATGTTTGGCAAGAAGTTTGCTTGTTCAACCCACCAATACTGCTTTTTATTTTACTAAATGGTTTCCGATTGATGACCTTGATGGAGGAGGAGTCACCAGAGCTTGGTGGGACGGAGAGGAGAGGGGAACCTGGCTTGACTCGCTGTGTCTGAGGGGACCGTGTAAAGAAACGGTTTCCTTCCATCTGCCCTGGGAACTCTGCTCACTGTTAACTGTTACTGCCCTTAGTGAACGATGTACCGCAGATCGTTACATCTTTGCATAACAACGTTAGCAACAAAATTGTTAACTGTGAGGATGTGATGCTGGGCCAGGGTGTTTGGCATTTATGTAAGGACCAGAAGCCCCAGTGAAAAGTACCCAGTGTAGCAGATGGTTCTGCGGGATAAGGCTTCATCGGATAAACAGGTACCTTCCCTGAGCGTAGCTGGCGACAGATGGGTGGAACTTAACACTCATAAACACCTAGGAAATATCTGTAGAGTCTCCCAGAGGCCCTTGCAGGTGAGACGTGTGGGGTAGTCATGGGTCTAGAAATGTTTCCTCGACTGTGCTAAGTTTTACAAAGGAGGGGAAGATCGTGAGGACACCAAGGACTTAGCAGTTCAATGTCCCGCCCTTGCAGCAATCCCATTTACCATTTGAAGCGCCCTGAGATTTCACATTGCTCGTGTGCTGCATAGCCGCCACGCTTTGCGTCACAGGAAACCAACTCTCCTGGGATCCTGTACCAAGAAACGGTGCTCTTTACCATGTGTGGTGCGTGGCCATTACTGTGGCACTCTCTTGAGACCATGTAGCGGCAGTGATGCCAGGGTCACTTGGTGGCCCTGCAGGATGAATTTTCTCAGCACAACTGAGCTGTTTCACCTGTGCTTACTCAAGTCCGAGTCTTGCTACTTGGAGAGAGAAAACACCCGTTGCAAATCTCAGTGCCTGGGTCAGTTCTGCTTCATATTGATTCCCTATTTTAAAAGCAGTGCCACAAATTACTTTCTAGAGTTTCAGGCATGAAAAGTAAGTGTTGGAACATGTGCAGAAGGCTGGTAGAGTACTTGCCTAGCTTCCGTGAAGCTCTGGGTTCCCTGCCCAATACCACATATGGGTGTGGTGATACATACCTGTTTTTCTAGCCCGAGGATGGGGAAGCAGGAGGGTCAGAAGTTCAAGGACAACCTAGGTTACTTAAGATCCTGTTCTTGTTTTGTCTTAAAGGGGGGGGGGGGCTGCCCAGAAAATGCAGACATTGAGTATATTTGTGGGGAGCCTGAAATGTGTTCATACATGTGCGTGTGCACCGTATAGTATGCAAACTGGGACATACAGCTCCTCAGACATTGGCCATTTCCTTGTGATGGAAACACCGGGGCGCTCAAACTTTTCTGGAGCTTTTCCTTTGGAGCAAGGAAAGGAAATGAAGATCAGTCTAAGCCCCTGGCTGGTTCCCAGTCACTTCCTGGAGAGTCTTGTGATAAGTGTTGCAACCAACGCTGACGGGAGGGTGGAGGAGCACTTCTGATCCTCAGGCCACTGCCCTTCAGTCCCAGCTGCGAGCCAGTCTGACTCCTTCGCTCTCTCTGCTCAGAGTCTCCAAGGTCTGAAGTCTGCCTGAAAGATGTCAGCCCTCAAAGCCATCTTCCAGTACATCGACGACAATCAGGACCGCTATGTCAAGGTGAGGGTCTGCCCCTTCTTCGGGAATTGTGACAGCTGCTGCAATCTTGTCCAGCCAGAGAGATTTTCAAGAAACTCGTATGAATTATGCCATTTTGATCAAGCATTAAAAGTTCATGTTTCTTTTCACGATGGTGAAGGTCGCACTTTCGTCATTTGGCAGTTAATTATCCCTGTTTCTACAAGTAATGTTCATTCTTTATTTTTCTCTAAACTCATCTATGGTTTCTTGTGATAGTTATAGATTTAAAAAAGAAGAAGACAGCTTGAATCCAGCTTGTTCTGAGTGATTATATGATGCTATATTTAAAGTATTGCTTGGTTTTTATCTGTAAGAATTATGACTTCAGTTTACTTTTGGAAGAATCATTTTAGACGAAACATTTTGACTTCTCCCGCTAAGAATTTCATCTTGGCTGCTGTCAAGGAGACAAGGGAACTAACTTGGATCATGACTTGACTTTGTAGTATGTTTTCTTTCTGTTGCAATTTTGTTGATTTGTGGTTAAAAATGCACGTTCTGACATCTTTCCTTCCTGCTTAGTTTTGGGGGGTAGGAACGCCACAGTTTTGTTGGTTTTTAAATGTAGATCAGGCAAGCTCGGTCTGCTCTGTGCATAAAGTGGTGTAGCTGTAGTAGAGTACCATGGACGAGCCCACCCCTGCCCTTAGAGAACAGCATTTCAGAGCCCTTTCCTCTTGCCCTCTACAAACAGAAACTTGCGGAATGGGTGGCCATCCAGAGCGTGTCCGCCTGGCCAGAGAAGAGAGGGGAGATCAAGAGGATGATGGAGGTGGCCGCCGCGGATATCCAGATGCTGGGGGGCTCCGTAGAGCTGGTGGATATTGGAAAGCAGAAGGTACGAGCACACCGAATTCTCCCTGGGGCTGGGAAGAAGCAGCCAGGTCTTGTGTGACCTTTGACTGCAGATGGTCAGCTCTAATTCATAGTAAGCTTGTAGTGCCTCTTGCGCACATCCTCACTGAGGGCAAGGTAATAGTTTTGTGATTATTCAGCATGTTTTATTCCAGGAAGGAGAACTGTGGACCAGTGACTCAAGGGTAGGTGAGAATGACTGTCACTCTTAGGAAGAGCTGAAATTCCTTTCCCAGAAATCAAAGCTTTCACAGTTAGAAGTTACACATTATCTGAGTCACTTAATAAATAACAAAGCTTCCTGTTCCAGGTCCTCTGCGTATGTATGGTAGCTTTAAGAGTGTGAACGAGTGAGTCTCCAATTCGTGTGCCTTCTCTTGCCTTCATTTGCCTTGCCTTGTCCAACTTTGATGTGATGGGTTTTATTTTATCTTATTATGTTTTATTTTGTTGTTTTCTCTTAGAAGCCTGTTCTTTTCTAATAACAAACAGAAAGGGAATGGGTCCAAATGACAGGGAACTGGGAGGAGCAGAGAGGGAGGGAAAACTGTAATCAGGATATATTGTATAAGAAAAAAAATCTAGTTTCAATAAAAGGGAAAATACACTTGAAAGCAAAAACATAAAATAAATAACAAAGCCCCAGCACCCCCACTCCACACCCCAGCACTTCTTATCAGGAATCTGGGAGTTAAGAGGGCACCTTAAGAACAGCTTGCTCTGCTTTGAATTTTGTTACTGGTTTTGGTTTTGGTTTTGGGTTGAGACAGGAACTAACTATATTGCCCTGGCAAGCTAGAACCCACTAAGTTGACCACACTGGCCAGAACTCCCAAAGCTCCTGCTGCCTCTGTCCCCCACATGCAGGGATCTAAGTTGTGGGCCACCACATCCAGCTCTTTATCTGACATCATGATACATTTTTCTGCTACTTTAGTTTCACCTGAATTTTTAGGCTCATTTTGTCGTTGTTGGATCTTTTGTCTGATAAATTAGGTGTGCAGTTGCAATGAGCAGTTCTGGAATTAGCCATTCAATTTACTGTGCATATTTAATCCAGGGGGTGGTGTGATCATTGGGGAGCCAAGTGCCTTCATGGCAAAAGCAGAATTCAAATCCAGGCTTTCTGACTCTCGGTCCAATGCTTCTCGAGATTTTCTTTGAATGACAATTATTGATAGTTAATATACAATAGTAGCAGCATCCGAACAAATGCCCCCCACAGGGGAATAAACTAAGTTTCTTCATATTGTTTCCTTTAACTTTTTTGTTTAGTCTTTTTGAATTTGTAATTGTTTATTTATTTCTTAGACAGGGTCTCACTCTGTTCCAGTCTGGCCTCCAGGGCTGCGGGTGTAACCACACACTCACTCTTGTTTCTTTGCCTTGCCTGTCTGCTGCCTCGCCCACTCTTCTCATCATGTTAAACAAAAGACAAAATATAACTAGGTGCGATGAATCACTTTTAAGAGTTCCTTTACAGGGTTTTTGGACAATAAATAAATCAGCCAGGGGCGGGGATGGGGTGAGGGGAGCCATACACCTTTAGGACAGCCAGGACTACACAGAAGAAACCTTGTCTCGGAAAAACAAACAAACAAAATTACAATAAATAAATCTATTCTGTTACCACTGACTTGGTTATCTTTAAAGGCCTCCATAAAAGAAGACAGTGGCTGTTACACTGTTTCACATTAGGTAACACCCATTTTCATCAAGGCCTCAAGAGAGCTCCGTGATCAGGCCAGCTAAAAGCCAGCTGATGGAAACGGCCATGGACCCTATGTACCCGAAGTTTAAGGCATGGTTCTCTTCCCCTGGTGCCTATAGGCCAACCTCATGAAATCTGATGTGCAGGCCCAGCCCTCATAGCACAAGCTTGGGGCGGTCAGGATCAAGAGGTACTTAGGTATTTTATCAGCGAAGTTTACTGAGAAAATAAGCCAGTATTCTTACAAGAGTCCCTATCACCTGCTGGGTGTGGTGGTGCTCGCCTCTAATCCCAGAACTCCTAGCAGGAAGGAGACAGTCAGGCCTAATCAATGAGGTGTGTCTCAAAAATAAGAATTCTAACCACCCGCTGACTTCTAGAGTTCTAGTGTGCTCACAGGCTCAAATCTGAGGGAGGAGAATTTTCCCAGCCCTCCCCCACACCGTCCTTACCTTGTCAGTTTTAGTGGCTTTTATCTCTTAATCACAAGTTGTTAGTCTAGCTTCGTTATCAGACAAGATAATCGGTACATTGGGCGGTGGTGCGGGTGGTATGGCTTCAGGGCAGTCTGGCTCTGACTGCTATACCCATTTAGTCTGTGCATTATGGTTTTTTCAGAGACATTTTCATAATGACTCTCAGTAGTGGTTTCTAGTACATCAGCACATATGCGCGCTGTTCTTGATGAAACAGCCCCTTCCTCCTACCAGCAGACAGATCACACACGTGTGTGTTCGTGTCCTCCCTTGTCAACTGCTGTGTGCTTTGCTATGCTCAGCAGGTTTTCCTGGCCAAATACAGGAGCTAGTTAGTAGAGGAGGCGCATGGGCTGCAGGGCGTGAGGACATTGTGCTTGGGCCATGGAGCCACAAGTGGTCACCACTGACCTGATGTAGAGGTAGGAAAGACGCAAGACTGGTTTGTCTAGAATTCTACAAGTGGTGTCCTGGATAGCTGGCAAGGCCTTGGGGGGAAAGTCCAGGGGGAGCAGCAGCTACCACCATTTCACTTGGCAAGCATTATGTAAATTCTCTATTTTGAAGATTTTTTAAGTGTGTGTATGGTAGGTGTATGGTGTGTGCTCACAAGTGTCTGTAAGCAACGCGTCTGCTGGTACCCAGAAAGGCTGGAGATCACCAGATTCCCCTGCTGTTGAATCGCAGGTGGTTGTGATTCCTGATGTGGGTGCTGGGACCTGAACTCGGGTTCTCTGGAAGAGCAGAAAACACGCTTACCTGCTGAGCCATCTCCCCAGCCCTGAATTCTCTTAATGCCCTGGCTGATGGTCCATTCTGT
The DNA here is from genome assembly GCF_014885135.2 of Alexandromys fortis. Taxonomy (NCBI): domain Eukaryota; kingdom Metazoa; phylum Chordata; class Mammalia; order Rodentia; family Cricetidae; genus Alexandromys; species Alexandromys fortis. The sequence continues at coordinate 5,827 of NW_026069797.1, forward strand.
TCATCTTAGCTGTCTACATACAGAAATTTCAAGAATATAGCCCTCGGTTGCTATTGTAGCTGTTTTAGCTGTTATTTCAGAAATGAGTGCAGTTTATCCCAGACTGTTTTGTTATGTATTCTGACGGGTTTCCTAGCAGCCTTGATCAAACTAGTTGTCGGTGTGGTTCAGTTCATGCTCCCTGTGTTTCGGGAAATCATTGGATTTCAGAAGCATGGAGTCCTTGTTAATTAAGAGCTGTTAAATGATAGGATCTTAAAACTCTGCAGCAGAGGTTGAAGGATTGAATGACAGCTGCCAGACTATTAACCAGACTGTCTTCCACTGCTCCTCTTCTCAGCTCCCGGATGGCTCAGAGATACCCCTTCCTCCCATTCTGTTGGGTAAGCTGGGCAGCGATCCCCAGAAGAAAACGGTGTGCATTTATGGGCACCTGGATGTGCAGCCTGCGGCCCTGGAGGATGGCTGGGACAGTGAGCCCTTCACCTTGGTGGAGCGGGAAGGTAAGGGCACCAGTGCTTGCCACCCAAGTGTTCAGCATTGGAAATAGTTCTGGAGATGCTACATTTGGGAAATCACTCATATTCTCCTGGGGTTTTCTCTTTCTGGTACACTTTTTTAAACAGAATCTAGAGACTGGGTTCTGGAGATTTCTCATTTGTGCCTCGGTTCCTCAAAGTTCAGAAACTTTTCTTATGACAAGTCCTTGGTGGGAGCCTGCCAAGCTTCCTTCAATGCTAACACCTTTTCCAGAACATTCTTTGTGATTTGGGGCCACAGAGTCTGCAAAGGCAGCCTCTCCTTCTCACTCCCTGTGATGCGCTCGGCTTGCATTCTGTTGTCACTGCTCTGTCTGGAAAGCCCCCCAGGGCCTAATTCCAGGCCTCCTGAGTGACATGTCCTGACTCCTTGTGGACTGCTAC
>NW_026069798.1:0-1933 GCF_014885135.2 Alexandromys fortis
AAAAAGACTGAGCCTCCAAAAAAAAAAAAAAAAAAAAAAAAAAAAGATATCACAGAGGGAGCATGGCAGCACCTGGACAGACATGGTGTTGGAGAAGTAGCTGAGAGTTCTACAGCCAGATCTGCAAGAAACAAGAGCTCTGGGTCTGGCATGGGTTTTTTTGAAATTTCAAAGTCTACCCCCCCAGTGACACACTTCTCCAACAGGGCCACACCTCCTGATCCTTTCAAATAGTGCCACTCTGTGTGACCAAGCATTCAAATCTGTGAGCCTATAGGAGCCATTCTTATTCAGACTACTGAAACAATTCACCTTTTTATGACCTGTCCAAAACTGTAGAACTAATAAATTTTATAGGACTACTAAGATTATTTAAGAAACATTATGGTTTTTTAATTAAATGTTCTTTTAATAAAAGACTAGTTGAGGTTTTATTTTTAAGTAATAGTAATATGATTGTAATGCTACAGGTAAATTAAATATCTAATAATCATAAAATGCTAACACTAATTTGTATGTATTAATGTATGTAACATTAACAATAATTTATTAACTTAGTTAACAATATAAATGAGGTTAGCTGTTTAGTCAGAGTAGCCATTAAGTGGAGAGGAAATCCCAATTTTCACTGAGCCTGGAGCCAGATTGGTGTCCAGCAAACCCCACCTACCCTCCCATTTCCAGCCCCCATAGTGCTAGGGTTATAAGCAAGCACGCAGCCACCCCAGCTTTTTCTGTGAGTTCAGGGAATTTGAACTCAAGTCCTGTGACTATGAAAGAAGTACCTTTACCCATGAGCCATCTTCAGCTCTCTAAGAAAGTTATATTAGGAATTTAAAAATAGCTGTGTTCTTTTTAAACTATTTCTTTTAAAGGTTTAAAGATCTTTTTACACAGGGCTGTGGTTGCAGCTCAGTTGTAAAGCTCCAGGGCCCTGAGTTGAAGACTAGCAACACTCATATAAATACACACATTTAAATAGAAAATTTTTGTATTTCATTTTGGCGACAGTTTTACCTCAGTCCATATTAAAGGTCAGATAAAATGTTTGGACTGTTCAGTATCATAGATAATTTATTGTTTATCAGATTCAGGATATAAGTGAAAAAGCATAAGCACCTAAAATGTAACTATCATTCTATTTTATCTATAACATTTGAAATTTTAGATACCAGTGAATAAGGATAAAATGTGTAGCAAAACCCATTCTACTTCAGTAATATAGTTCCATTAAATGAGTGGAGACTGGGAACAGTAGAACAATGAAGAAGAAAAGAATTATATAGGTATAAGACTAGATTACATAGGCCATCTCAGAGACTAACCCTTTTGTCTTTGATGAACCCTTTTTTCTTTCTTGACACAAATTTAAAGGTAAGTTAATAGTATTTTTATACTTTTCTCGTAGCTTTGTTTTAGAGGAAGTAGGTTGCTTCTCTTTTTCATGTTTAACACCTACCCATCCTCCCAAAGCTACTGATATTTAAAAAAAAACCATATTGATCTGGAGAGATGGCTCAGTGGTTAAGAGCACTTGTTGTCCTTGCAAAGGACCTAGGTTTGGTGCCAAGCACCCACAACAGCCCATAGTTCCAGTTCCCTGTAAGCCACTGCCCTCTTCTGACCTTCAAGAGCACCAGGCACACTTGGTGGTACACAAAAATACATGAAGACAAAACACTCATGCACACACAAATTCCTTTAAAATCTAAAAAAGACATATAAAGACTACATAATAAAATGATTACAATGTTTAATTTTTAGTTTAAATTTGTAAGTAAATGAAAATGTGCTTTAGCTGGGTTTAGTGGTACACGCCTTTAATCCCAGCACTGGGGAGATAGAAGCAGGAGGATCTCTGTGAGTTCCAGGACAGTCAGAGCCAGAGCTCTGTAATGATACCCCAATTTGGACTTAAAGCAGATATACATAT
>NW_026069798.1:5535-6640 GCF_014885135.2 Alexandromys fortis
TTTTTTTTTTTTTGAGACAGGGTTTCTCTGTAGCTTTGGTGCCTGTCCTGGCACTAGCTCTTGTAGACCAGGCTGGCCTCGAACTCACAGAGATCCACCTGCCTCTGCCTCCCCAGTGCTGGGATTAAAGGCGTGCGCCACCACCTGTTGTGATTTTTTTAAATGAGATATTTATAGATTAGGTTTTTACTCTGCTGAGAGGATGAGCTCTCAGCAGGTCAGCGAAACTGCATATACATAGACTTACTATTCACTTTATAATTCTTTCTGCTGGCCTGGAGGGATGGCTCAGCCGTTAAGGGCTAGGCTCACAACCAAAATTATCTATCTATCTATCTATCTATCTATCTATCTATCTATCTATCTATCTATTTCTTTCTGCTGCTTGTTCTCTTTATTTCTTCTTTATCCCTTTTATACCACCTAAGACAAAGATTTCCATGCAAGAAAAGATTACCTCACAACTACAGGTTACGTATTTTCCAAGAACAAATTAAAATCTTTACCTAAGAAGAAATCACATTAAGAGTTTTTCCTTAGAAGCCTACAAGTAGTTAAACATTTTTCTTTGTATCAATTTTCCCACCATGACATTTTTATTCTTTTATAATTGATTAACAAAGTTTTAAGCAAGCCAAGTATATTTCAGCCGGTTTCTTTGTACTGGCAGGCAGCTGTTTTCGTGGTTTCAGTGTAGCAGATTCCTGTTCTATTTCTATTCTGCAGAATTTTATAAACAAGTAGTCAGCTAACCATCTATTTTTCTTTATACACAATTGAGTCATTTAATTTCCTTTTACAATTTTGTTTTTTTCCAAGGTGCATACCAAAACCTGTGATTAATTCTGCAAGCTACATGACCAAGGAACTCAGGCCTAACCTTGGGTGTAATTGCTTTCTTTGATCACCAGTCTATTTTTCCACAGGTGAATGTTGTTGTTTGTTTCTTATCTTACTGTTTTGGTTTTTTAACTCTTTGGGAGCCTGCCACCATCTTCCAGATAAATCACATGGAGACGAATTCTTACTTATTAATGCCTGGTCTTAGCTTGACTTGTTTCTTGCCAGCTTTTCTTTTTTTTTTTTTTTTTTTTTTTGAGATAGG
>NW_026069799.1:0-6747 GCF_014885135.2 Alexandromys fortis
CCCCCCCCCCCCCACTACAGCGGCCGGTTACCTACTGGTTGCTCTGCTTTCCTTCCACAGAGTTTTATCACTCTAAAGGGCTACAGTTAAGTTGGCCATTTTCTTCTGTGGTAAGAACGGTGGAAAGCAAACACAGGCTTGTCAAGCAGAGTCAGAGCTGGTTAGAGCTAACATGTGCGGCTGGTGAACACGGTGCCAGCTCAGCGGGTGTCGCCTGTCTGGGGGTTCTGTATCACAACGGTCTCCACTTCTCCACTAGGATTTCCTTACTGTCACACGCTCTGGGGGGCGTTTTTGTCTTTGGCGTGTGGTAGGGAGTCGGGCGCCAGCACTCACTAACCAGCTGAAGAAAACCTGGCCCCCGAGGTCACAAGCCAGCCTCGTAAGAAGCAAGCAAATCAACTATTTCCATAGAAAGTAATATATTCTTTGTTGAGTCAGGCCGGAGATGCTAATGAGTACAGCAAGGCTGAAGAAATCAGACGGGAGGGTTGGAGTGGCTTCTCCTAAGGGACGATTTCCAAGAGCAGTACCCGAGTTTAGTCAGCTCTGACTCACGCCTCAAGTCCCAGCACTAGGTGACAAAAGCCCCACCCCAACCCTCCAGGCTCTGGTTCTGAGGTTCTTGATCAGATTTAGAGCCTGTGTCCTATAAGAAGGAGAAAGAAGTGGGGAGAAGGGGAGAGGGAGGAAGTTGAAAGGAAAAAGATAAAGGAGGAAGAAGAGAAAGAAAGTTAAAGTAAAGGTTCTGTGGAGAGAGCTCACCCCCAAAGCAGCTAGAGGTTTCCTGGGGTTTGAGGGTGACCTCACTGAGCCTTGCCTCACACGTGAGGTCTGGACTGTGGCTATCTTTTCTCTGCCATTAGGGTCATAGGAACTTGGTCATCAGTCAGAAGACCCTTTCTTGAGGCAAGCCAGTGAAGTGCCGCCCTCCACCATCAGTGAGGACAGAGAAACACAGGCTCAACCCTTGTCAAGGTGACTTCTCCACCCAGCACACCGGGTGCCACCCTCACGCCCAGGTGGGACACCTTTATGAAGCTGGCCCTGCCCTCCAAATCCCAAACCCACACTGACCCTCCAGGCATCTCTTTCCTCACCCTGGGACTCTGCCAGAGAGGCACAGGGAAAGGGAAAGTTATTACCTCAGATTGCTTTCCAGGGGCTCCTCATCTGAAGAGAAGGTCCCATTGCTGGTGCCCTGGGGAGCGTGCCTCTGCCTCTCAGCTGGTCCCTCCCCGGATAACAGGGTGCTCTTCTTTTTCCTTTTGCCAAACAACTTCTTAAAAGGCTGGAACTTGCCTCCCTTCTTCTTGTCTGTGAATTACAAGACAAACACACAGCTGCAGTTGGATAGGGCTGTGCCTCTGAACCTAGGAACAAATTACCACTCAGCCACCCCTGGCCAAGAGAGCCAGGGCAAAGGGCAGCCATAGACAAAGCCCGCTGCTGAGAATGCCAGGGCCGCCCAGGCGCCAAGGTGCAGAGTGAGGCAGGGCATAAGCCACAGGCATGGTGCACCTTTTGACCCCCAGGCTTCTAGAAGATCAAGAAGAGGCTCCAAGCTGTAAGATCATTGGGGCACCCCCCACACCACCCAAGGGTGGTGCCTCCTTTCTTTAACAAAGCTAATGGACAGGGTCATCCTCTGGGAGAAGCTGAGAAAAGCATCCAAGCCACACAGGGATTTAAGAAGCATATAACATAAAACTTCAATCATTCTGTTTTAGCCTTGCCGCATACAGAAGATAATGGTTAACTCTTGGCACAAACTTTGCCCCATTGCCACCCATGACCATATAGTCCCAGTTTATCCCTCGTGTCTCCTTTAAAATTCTCCTATGAAGAGACTCCAAGGAGCTGCCATAAACCTCTCCCTGTGTATCACTGCATCCAGTAGGGACTGAGGCTTTGCCCCTTCTGCTCTTCCCCTCTGATCCTTTGGATACAAATTCCACTCCAGTTCAGCCATGGGACAGAAAAGCCCCGTTCATCAGCTTTCCTTGAGAACCTTGGAGTCATTCTCCGGGTAGACTGGTGACCATCTTCAAAACTGTTTAGCGGGGCGGTGGTGGCGCATGCCTTTAATCCCAGCACTAGGGAGGCAGAGACAGGTGGATCTCTGTGAATTTGAGGCCAGATTGGTCTACAGAGTGAGTTCCAGGATAGGTTCCAAAGCTACAGAGAAACCCTGTTTTGAACGCCCCTACAAAAAACAAAAACAAAACAAAACAAAAAAACCAAACCAAACAAAAACCAAACCTGTTTCACCCCCCCCCCCACTACTCAAGGATCCGCTAGAAAGACTAGTCTCCACGAGGGCTCTGTGGCATTAAGAGACATCATTAGTCTGTGCACAAGGGAGGGATCAGAAGCAGACAGGAACTAACTCGTGTGTGCTCCAGGGAACATATTCTTGAAGTGAGGGTGAGGGTGTCTAAGGAGACGGGATGACAGAAGATCACAGCATGTATCGAAAATCCCCACGGGAAACACAAAAGCTAACAAGAGTCCCAGAACACTGCGGCCACAGTCTGCTTGCTATAGCGGGACCTATATATAGTGACAGGCAGGTCAGGGATCTAACAAGCCAGCACTGCATTTTCCTGACGAGCCTCAGCTGCGGCCTTACTGAGACTTCATTAAAAACGGTGAACCTGAGTGTTCCTTGGAGTTCGAGATCACCCTGGACTATCTAGCGAGTTCCTAGATAGCCTGGCCAAAACGAAACTGAACCGAGTAAGGAGTGGTTCAAACCCTGTCACTCCAGACTGTGAGATAAGATGCCAAGGAAGCAAACAGAGACGCCGACAGAGGCACAAACAGACCTCAACTTCAGTGGGACCCCAAGTGAGACCACACTTAAAGGACTCTACCCTATCAGAGGCTTGGTCCACAGTATACAGTAAGATGAGGAAATGCACACACAGTTAAGAACATATTTTAAAGTGGTAAAGACAGTCAGGTGTGGTGGCACATTCCTTTACTCTCTGCATTTGCAGAGAGGAGGAAGAGCTAGGTGAATTTGAAGCCAGACTGATCTACAAAGTGAGTTCCAGGCCAGCCAGGGCTACACAGTGAGAATCTGTCTCCAAAAAACACAAGATTAAAAAAAAAAGATATGAGGATCTAATTTCAGGCATTTGTATGTCTCCAATCTGTCTAGGCGCAGATATGACGGTGATAATATTGACACCTGCTTCAGGAGGACATCGATGACGCCAGCGGATGGCAAGGCTGAAGACGGGTAAGTGACAGCTGGGTTGGGCAGCGTCACAGTAAACGGTCGATAACTTACAGCATATTCCATTTCCCCTCAAGGCATAATTCTTCCCTTCTCCTTTTATAAAGCTCCCAGTGTCTTCCCATCACACACACACACACACACACACACACACACACATTTCTAAGCTCAGATTTTTCTATTAGATATGCCCCGAGAGATAACATCTCAAACTAAAAGCACCAGTTAGGATCCCCTGCCCTCAGCATGGGCCCACAGTCTAGTTGTCCAGGCAGAGCAGAGAAGGGAAGATTATGCTTAAAATTTATAAATAAAGAACAATGAATATCATGCTGCAGACTGGTCAAGGTGGATCTGGAGATGTTCAGGAGAGCTGGAACCAAGGGAGATCATTACAACAAGGAGGTAGCCAAAGCACAGTCTTTAGTCGTTGGACAAGTGATTGGCATGCGAAATCACCAAGTTAACTTAATCCCGAGCCAGCCAGAGGTCCTGGACATCATCTTATTCTCCTGAAAGCCACAAGGGAAAGTATTTGCTGTGTGGCGACATTGTTGAAGTGGTGACCAGAGCAGAGAATACAAATGCAAGGGCATAAACACAAGAGCCCGGAGAGGACGCTGGGACATGGTGACCTTGACTCAGAGCCTGCGTGGGCTTCTTGCAGCGAACTCCTGCAGGGCAGCCTGCCGGGGGAAGGGCCGTGAAGCAGGTGCTCTTTTGATTTGGGCTCCACCTTAAGGACAAACCACGGCTTATCAAGAGTACCCGTGCCGGTGTCATGGAGGAAGACCTGTCAAAGTCCAAGTGTCAGTCGGGGCATTTCTCGGGGACCCAGGAATGCTGCTTCAGTAATGCCTAGGTAATCACAGTAGAGGACCCAGAACACTAGCTCATGCCTGCTTGGTGTCTGAGGACATCTTAGGTGAGAAAAGTAACTTCCTATCCTCATTTCCAAAATACATACTATGCTTCCTATCAGCAATATCTTCATATATTAAGTTTAGAAGTTCATCTTATGATGATTTTACTGTTAAATCTGTGAATATTCTAAGATTAATTTCTGAAAAGACTTAGCAATGACACTTAGGTCTACCCATTTAGACAGTAAAACAAAGTGATATTAATAGAGTATGAGTTCTTTTTAAAATTATTTTTTACTTTTGAGATTAAACTGTAATTCCATCACGCCCCTACTTTCCTCCCTACAAGCTCACCCATATATCCGTCTTTGCTCTCTTTCAAATTCGGCCTCTTTCTCATTAATTCTTATGACATACATATATGTATATGAATATACACATAAATATAGTCCGTATACTGTCACTTGTATGTATAATTTCAGGGTGAACCATTTGATGTCAGATGACTCTTTCCTGGGGAACACTATTGCTCGCACAGAATCCCTTAGTTGCCTTTAGTTCTTTGTGTGGGGCTGAGGCTTGTGTTTTTCTCTGATCTCATTAGCATGGCTACTGCTGTTGCCTGGTTCAGCTCATCTTCAGGCAGTTACGATGGTGAGCTTCATGGGTACAGAGTAGAAACTCTTAAATCATAGCCGGAGTTATATATTCTTATTTATTTGATCCCCCAATTTGTATTCTTAAATATAAGACCTCCTTCCCCCACCCCCAAGCTAGTTCTAAAATAGCTGCAATTCCCTGCCACAAGGACTATTTCTGTAAATCTGGATACATGTCTATAAACATCCACTAAAGAAATGTAGGGCTTTGGAGGAACATCAGAAGTTGGCTCCATAGCCTTTAACTGCCTTCAGGGCACAGCCCCTGGTAGCCGCTATTTTCTTGGCAAAGGGCAATTGCTATTGTTAATATTTTTTGTGGTACAGATGGGGCATGGAAGAGTGAAGCAGTCACAACAATGTGGCAAAACACAGCACGGTCCCGCAGAGCCACCCTAAAACATCCCCAGCACACTGCCCTAAGAGCAGAGCTCAGCAGCCACTCTCCAGCCCCGAGAGTCTGAGACGACACCACAAACCTGACTGTACTCGAGTAGATGGGACGATAGGACAAGAGGAAGGCAAACTGTGATCACTAATAACCTTGTGTATTTACTGGCCACAGAGACAGGGTTTCTCCGAGTAACAGCTCTGACTGTCCTGGAACTTGCTTGGTAGACCAGGTTGGCCTCGAACTACCTTAGATCCACCTGCCTCTGCCTCCCAAGTACTGGGATTAAAGGCGTGCGCCGCCGCCACCACCACCCAATTCTTAGTCCCATCTTTTAGTAGCATCTACTTCCAGCCTCTCTACATCTCACCATTTTTAGCTTTAAGATTGAATTCATGGGTGAGGAGTGGGGTACCACATTTTCTTAATATTTCAACACTTTTCTATAATTTTCTTCTTGAAAAAAACCTACCGACACATACATGCTGCTTCTTAACCACAGTGATCTTCAAAGTACTGAATTAAACTGATTTATTTTCATCGTACAATAATTAATTTCCATTAAAAAATACTCATTATCCATCATTTCATGGACAAGATCAAATACCATCAGAGGCACGCACCTCATAATCACTAGTTTACAAAGATAATCCTAAAATTAAAGATCACCAGGAAAGCCAAGCAAATAGGAATCCTTTTCCATTTTTCATATGGATAAAGTTCTTATATGTTCATTTCTAATCCTAAAATTATTAAAGCGTCTAACTTCATTGCCCTGAGCTCTAGGGTATGCTTCCAATTGAGAAGGACAATTCAGTTTAAGTATTGTCATAAATCTGCTAATCTGAGGTTCTCAGAAGCTGATGCCAGGTTTGTAAGGCCAGAACATCTGAGAATCCAGGTAAAATAATATTCAGAGGCCTAATATGCTATCTCCATTGCTCTCCCAGAATAGAGACTGTACAGTGCTTATTTGGAAGTTTGTCTTGAAGTCCGGTTTGGTTAAAGAAACTTGACTTTCTCTCCTCCTGCCGTGGGACAATGATCTTGTACCCTGTAAAGATTTATCAGTTTATTGTAGTGCTTTAATAAAGCACTGATTGGCTAGTAGCCAGGAAGGAAGTAAAGTAAAGGCGGGGTGATCAGGCAAGAAGTAGAGGTGGGGCAATGAGAACAGGAGAATTCTGGGAAGAGGAAAGCCTCAGTCTGCAGTCCAGACACAGAGGAAGCAAGATGAGAAGGCCTCTCTGATAAAAGGTACCAAGCCACATGGCTGACACAAACAAAAATTATGGGTTAATGTAAGTTATAAGAGTTAATAAGAAGCCTGAGCTAATAGGCTAACCAGTTTATAATTACTGTAGACTTCTGTATGTTTCTTTGGGACAAAAACGACTGTGGGACCTAGCTCACAGAAAGCCTCATCAACATTCCCCCTACTGCTCCTCCTCCTGCTCCTCTCTTCACACTCCCCATCCTCCTGCTCCCCCTCCTCCTGCTCCCCCTCCTCCTGCTCCCCCTCCTCCTGCTCCCCTCCTCCTGCTCCCCCTCCTCCTGCTCCCCCTCCTCCTGCTCCCCATCCTCATGCTC
>NW_026069800.1:0-2713 GCF_014885135.2 Alexandromys fortis
ACGCCCAGATGCGCTTGGGGGGATTGACTCAGGCCCCTGGCAACCCAGTCTTGGCTGTGCAGATTAATCAAGACAAGAATTTTGCCTTTTTGGAGGTGAGCTTTCCAGTGATGGAGTAAGGGATAGTGGGGCTTGTCTTGTACTGCCCACTCTGACTGCTTTCTTCTCTGCATCCCAGTTTGCATTTGGTTGCTGTAGAAGCTCTGCAGTCCCCATCCTGCTGCATACCTTCTCTCTTCTCTCTTGCCTGGGAGACCTTTTTGGGTTCTGCTTGCTTTGTTGGTTTCTGTACAGTTTTGGCCCAGTCCACTCTGCTTAGGCTACACTGACACTGCAGAGCACACAATCTGTCTTTTTCTGCTTTGGACTTCGGTTGAAGCAGTTTACTCCAGATGTTTATAAGTCTCATTTCAAAGCAGTTACTCTCTTAATTGTCTCTAAAGACCTAGCTTTCAACTCTTGGGCCATACCCAGGAAACAGTGGATGTGCTGAAGTGATCTAATCTGCTGAGGTGTTTGAGTGCTCCTTCTCAGTCTGCACTTGCCCATCAGAATCTGCTTTATTTGAACTGTTGTAGACTTCAGCTTAAATGTCATTTCATCAGAAAGCCTGGGCTGTCATTGCTCCTAAATCAGTTGACCGAATGTCTTAATGCTGACTTCTTTCAGCAGTTGGTGTCTTTCTAGCGTTGTCTGTCAGAGCTTATGATTGTATGCTTGCTTTCATAATCTGTTGGATGCCAAGATATTTGCTTTCTAGAGTATGAGCTTTTAGGGACAATCTTGTGGCTGTTCTTCCATTGGCCAGTCCAGGATTTGGTACATGATACTTGTTTAAACAAGTGGGAGGAAAGTTACAGTATTGGGGGTTGGGGAGTGGTTTAATCTAGTCCCTGCTTACCCCTTAATTCTACCGTTCTTTTTCCTTCAGTTCCGCTCAGTGGATGAAACGACCCAGGCCATGGCCTTTGATGGCATCATCTTCCAGGGCCAGTCATTGAAGATTCGAAGGCCTCATGACTATCAGCCACTGCCTGGCATGTCAGAGAACCCCTCTGTTTATGTGCCTGGTGAGTAGGAATTTGTTGATGGTAGTGGGGTGGGCTCACTATTCCCTGAACTCAGATTCCTCTCTTTAGCCTATAGCTAGGGTTGCTCAGGAGATTGCCGTGTGTACTTTGGACCCTATGGGTAGTCTTCCAGCTTAGCAGGTGTTCTGGGACTCTGAGGTGATGAGCTGTGATCTGAGAATGCACAGTTTGTAAGTATCAGCCAGGTACCGACCAGAGGTGTTGGAATGTGTGGTGCTTGCAGTCTGTTCCTGCCTTGGTTCCTTGGTCCTGGAATTTCAGGGCTTGGTGTGTATGTCTGTATCTACAGGTACATATTAACAGACCTCTGCACAGTCCTGGTGTTTGGACCTAGCATTTCAGTGCTTACTGACTCCATGTCTCTGTCTGGCATGTGCTCTGGGCTATTTCCTGTAGTTGTATTTACTATCACCTCTTATAGTAGGTCACAATAGATCTTCGGTTTGAAACCTACAGATAGGGTCATAGAAAAGTAGGTCATTGAAAAAATAGATTTTGAACATTCTACATTAATCTTTCAAAGTTTAAAAGTCTCTGTGTGTATGTCATCCTGCAGGCTGTAGTTTGCTGAGCTAGCATTTGGCAGACTAGATGGAATATAAGAAGAGAGATGTAGGCCGTTTGCTCTGCTAGACTGCAGGAATCAGTTATAGTGTTGGGGTTCTAGCTAAGTAAGTGATGCCCAGGACTGAGACTGATTGGAACTTTTAGAATGTGGGGTCTTGCTGTTTGATGCTCAGAATTGGAGGATGCCCATCGAGGCCAAGTCTCCCCTTCACTTTAGGGTAGGGAAGTGTTCCTGTCAGTGGAACACTTGCCACTCTTTCTATACCTAGGTCTAAAACTAACAAACATGCTCCTTGGTGTACTGCTTGAAGATTCACTGTGGTCCTGGGGATTGAACCCAAGGTCTTGTGCTTGATTGGGAAGCATTCTCTCTGACCTGAATCCCTTACCCCTTCAAGTTTTTTTCTTGAGATAGGGTCTCACTCACTAAGTTTGCTTAGACAGACCTGGAGTTTGGGAGCTTCCTACCCCTAGCTGCCTGAGTAATTGGTCTGTCACTAGATTCCGCTTTCTCAACGACTGGGCATATCTCTCAGATGAAGCTATATAACATCTTGTTTCTACCTCTTGCCACCAAATTCACTCTTTGGATTGGCCTTTAATTACATAGGCATCCACTTGCTGGTTTTACTGTGTAGTATGCAGGTGCTGGCTGTCTCTGGATCTTCTGTTAGCCTTCTGTCAGCATATGTTAAGTAAGTAGTCTGCCAACTGGATGAGATATCCTCACCCTTTTCCTAGTATTTTGAGGCAGGGTTTTTGAGTTGCCAACGGAGGGCTTGAACTATTGGCCCTTCTGCATCAGCCTCCTGTGTAGTTGCGATTATAGTCTTGTACCAGGAGGCCTGGCTATAGAGTTTTCTGTATATGGTCTAACTGGGTATCCCAGACTTGTTTCCCAAATTGACTCCTTGCCCTCCAGTGTTGGGATCACAAGCATGTGCCATACAACCTTCCCTGTTGAGTGTTAATCATAGTTTGACATGGCATCGTCTGTAGAAGGTGGAGGAGGAAAGCCGGGAATTATTATGCTTATCTTTTTTTTTTTTTTTTTT
>NW_026069800.1:2904-6620 GCF_014885135.2 Alexandromys fortis
GGCACATCATTACCACTCTGGAGAAGGCAGCAGCAAGTGGAATTCTGCCTTTACGTCCTCTATCTTCTGAACTTCAAAGGAGAACAAATGTTACTACATAGACTAAAGAGGAAAATATTTGAAATCTAATAAACATCTTGATTAAAAAACTGTGTAAATTGGAAGGCTGACTTCACCCCCTAGTGAGAGTGTGTGCGCTGGTAACTAGATTGCTATAACCGAGAGTGGAAGCCTGAGCTGCTTTTCCACAGAAATGAAGCTCTTCTTGGTCACCAGTGTTGGCACCTTGTATCCTTTGGATTAGGGGTTAAGTGGCTTAGAATGCTGTCTATGTGTGCTGTGTAGTGTGGTGATCTTCCTATTTCTGTAGGTGTAGAATTGAACACAGGGTACCTTGTTTGGGTCCTACCTTGGGCTACTTCTGAGATATGGCACAGTGATTACCAGATTGGACTTGGTCCAGCTGCTGCTGTAACCTGCCTTACTGCTCACTTGTGTGTGTGGGGGAGCCAAGCCTGCTGAGCTGCCTTTGAAAGGCACTGTTGAGTTGGGCTCTAGAAGTCACTTTTTCCTACTTCTAGGACTTCTTTTTGTATTATAGCTGGAAACATTTATACCTACTGAGGTAGATTTTTTTCTAATTTCATTTTATGTGTATGAGTGTTTTTGCCTGCATACGTGTCTGTGTACCATATGCATGCCTGGTGTCCAAGGATGTCAGAAGAGATAGTTGCATTCCTGGAACTGGAGTTATGGATGGTTGTGAGCCATAACGTGGGTACTGGGGAGCTGAACCTGGGTCCATTGCAAGGGCAACAAGCGTTCTTAACTGTTGACCCATCTCTCCAGTCCCAGATGGTAGATTTTTAAAGTAGTTGTTCCTGGCCTATGGCAGCACTGAATATGACCTGGCTCTCAATGCTTCTGCTTGTCACGGTGCCCTTGAACTAGGTCTTTTGTGGTCTATATGACTCTACTACTGGGGTACGGCTCTGGTGTCTCTGAGACTTAAGTGATAATATTGGTGAAGCTTGCATGGTGAACTGTCTGGCTATCCACATGGGTCCAGAGTTGAGTAGAGAAAGCAAGCAAAATTCCCTCTAGTCATCACTGATGTGGCAGCCAACACTGAAATTCTCAGCAGCCTTCCAGCTCCTTGTCACACTACCTCAGTAACAGGCCACCCCTCACTGAAGGAGATGTCTCTGGGTGTTTGTCAGATCTTAGGGGGATCTTTCATGTTCAGGTGTTGCTGTTCTATGCTCATGTATTTGTCAGAATATAGGGGTGTGTATACTGTGGCTTCCTCCCACCTTTATTAGGTATCTCAGGTAGGATGGGACTTGGAAAGGGACTCAGATTTTTTTTTTAAGATGGCTTCCTTTCCTGCCTTAGCCTTCCAAGTGCTGATAGACAAGCATGTATGTCACCACTTCTAGCTTTCTCCTTGCATGTTGGGAAATGACTGTACTGGAATTGAAGTCTTTACACATTTTGTTTTTAGGCGTTGTGTCCACTGTAGTTCCAGACTCTGCCCACAAACTGTTCATCGGGGGCTTGCCCAACTACCTGAATGATGACCAGGTAAATCCTCTGCCCCCTTGCTAGCCACCCATCTCAGTCTGATCAAACCTTGATGGATTGTTGGCCTCTTGCAGGTGAAAGAATTGCTGACATCCTTTGGGCCTCTGAAGGCCTTCAACTTGGTCAAAGATAGTGCCACAGGGCTCTCCAAGGGCTATGCCTTCTGTGAGTACGTGGACATCAACGTCACAGATCAGGTGAGCTCTGGGTGCCTAGCTGCTTGCTCCATTTGCCCTTCTTAACTTTGCTGTTTCCAAGCCTAGGTCTCCTCCTTAGGCTAGGGTGGGAGGTGGTTAGCCTGAAGCAAGGCCTTGTGGGGGTTCATTCCTTTTCCCTTGGTTTTGCCTCCTTCCAAACTAAATGCCCTTTGCCTTCCATTCTTTCCCCACCAATGCCTGGTTCTTTGGGGGAAGTGCTGGGTCCCCTGGTTCCTGACCTGTGCCTCTCCCGCACCCCTTCCACCCTTCGTCCTCTGATCATAGGCCATTGCGGGGCTGAATGGAATGCAGCTAGGGGACAAGAAGCTGCTTGTCCAGAGGGCGAGTGTGGGAGCCAAGAATGCCACGCTGGTGAGCCTCCCGGCACGTCATCTTCCATTGGCTAGAGGGACCCTGGGGGTGGGAAGGGTTGGATGGGAAGGTTGTCTTAAATTCTGCCCCAGTTTTCATGGGAGGGGATTTGGGCAGTTGGGCAGTGGGTTCATAAGTGTCTTAGTAGAGGAATGGTTCCCCTTAGTTGGATGTGAGAGGCACAGGCTTGAATGGAGGGAGGCTAGTCTGAGCCATTTTGTGACATCTCTGTTCTCCCTGACCCATAGAGTACCATCAATCAGACACCTGTAACCCTTCAAGTGCCCGGCCTGATGAGCTCTCAGGTGCAGATGGGCGGTCACCCGACTGAGGTCCTATGCCTCATGAACATGGTGCTGCCTGAAGAGTTGTTGGATGATGAGGAGTACGAGGAGATTGTAGAGGATGTGCGAGACGAGTGCAGCAAGTATGGGCTGGTCAAGTCCATTGAGATTCCCCGGCCCGTGGATGGTGTCGAGGTGCCTGGCTGTGGAAAGGTCAGGGTGCTCTCTTTGTTTTGTGTACCACCCTTATCACCCTCTTCATCCCTCAACATCCATCTAGCTCTGGCCAGGGGTGACACAGGAGAGTGAGTGCAAGGCCTTCTGGGAGCTTAGGGCCTATAGGCGAGAATTTGGTGTCTATATTAATGTAACTTAGTTCAAAATCTATTTTTACTGTTCCTTGTGGGATACTTTTTTTTCCCTTTTGGTTTTTCTTTTTTCTTTTTTAAAGATTTTTATTTATTATGTATACAGTATTTTCCCTACATATATGCTGCAGACCAGAAGAGGGCACCAGATCTCATTACAGATGGTTGTGAGCCACCATGTGGTTGCTGGGATTTGAACTCAGCACCTCTGGAAAGCAGTCAGTGCTCTTAACCTCTGAGCCATCTCTCCAGCCCCCTTGTGGGATACTTTTGCAAGTAGCTGAAGAGAAAGGGACCACCACATACAGTCACGAGTCTCGTGTACTCACTCCTTGAAGCTGTGTCTGTTATTCTCATTGACTCCTGAACCTCTTCATAGGACGTGGCACAGAAGTGACAAGCCACACAGGCATCACATGCCTGTAATCTTGATTTCAGAGGCCTTATCCCCTGTGCACTGTGT
Organism: Alexandromys fortis; assembly: GCF_014885135.2. Classification (NCBI taxonomy): domain Eukaryota; kingdom Metazoa; phylum Chordata; class Mammalia; order Rodentia; family Cricetidae; genus Alexandromys; species Alexandromys fortis. Next base: position 6,173 of record NW_026069800.1, read on the forward strand.
TATGTTTATGCAAGCTCTACATGTCCACTTTGGAACATGCTGAGGGTTGACGGCATTCTTACTCTACTATGTTTTTCCACAAACAGCTGGGGACACTGTTTTGCCAGGCAGTAACAGGAAGGATGGGAACCAAAGTTGCCTGATTTCCTTTATTATTTTCTTTCTGGTGCTGGAGATGGGGTCCAGGACCACTCACATACTAGCTAGGCAAATAAATGCTTTACTACTGAGTCACATCCATAGACCTAGGTTCTGGTTTTAGATAGGTAGGCAGTAGTGTAAGTTTCAGTGAGATGAAGTTATCTTGCCAGGCAGTTTGTCCTAGGTGGAGGGACAGAAAGCAGAGACCTCAGATATGATTGCTGTGCATGTGTGTGGTTGGTAGGGTATAATCAAAGTAGGAGAGCTCCCACCCCAGACAGGGTTTCTTTCTTTTTTTTTTTTTTTT
>NW_026069801.1:0-6673 GCF_014885135.2 Alexandromys fortis
GATAAGGGCTGCTGATACTGATGCTGTTGGTTCTCAGAACTACACTTCCCACTCAGAGTCTGACTTCAGAAGGGCCCAGCTCATGGCCTCTGCTCTCTGGAAATCTGGATTTCTGGTTTTGTCTTGGCCACACTCAGCATGGGAAAGTGAAGGCTTCTGATTTGTCTGTTGTAATGGAGGGATGTGCCTGGACTTATTGTAACTTGATATACCATGTTTGGTTGATATCTCTGGGAGGCATGCCCTTTTCTGAAAGGAAACAGAAGAGGAGTGGATCTGGGGGTGACAGAAGGTGGGAGGGGAAGGATTGAGAAGACAGGAGGGAGAGGAAACGTCTATTGGGATGTAATATATGAGAAAATAAATAAAATTAAAAAAAATTAAAAAGAGCTGCAGACTCTAAATGAAAGATACATATTAAACCGAGACCTTCTGTGGGGAAGCCCCTTTTCTAGAAAGTGCATGGGACTATTTCAATTGTCCAATTGGTGTAACTAGCTTGGACAAGCAAAATACCTGAGCATCTTGGCAGGAAACCTAAGCATTAGTCATCATAGATTCTAGTTTGAAATTAATATATTCTTCACTTGAAGGCCTCTGTCGGGTATTTTGTATAAGAATCCTTAATACTATTATATAATATGGTCATCTGTTATCTCCCAATTTCCTTTCCAAAAACATACTCTGGAGAAAGTCATAAAAGATGTGTTCATGAGTTTAATTGTAAAATTCTTCATCATAAGCTGTACAAAAGCAAAAATTTAGAAACCACTTGGAAGCTCCACCACAGAAAGTTGAACATAATATGATACGTGTGTTTCATGTCGCTTCCTAAAGAAGCTTTGTGACTGAGAAGCACTTGGACTTACAGAGTTGCTGTGAATGGCACAGGGGCCCACGTGCCTACACCTGGCTTCTCTGTTGTTAACGTTCTTCTTTAGTGTGGCACATCTGTCACAATCAGTGGCTTGATGCTGGTAAATTATTACCAAAGTACCACGCTCTACTCCAGCTTCCTTGCTTTTTACCCGCCATCCCCTTTATTATTCAGGATGCTATTTGACAGTTTGCAACCCAGCCTCAGACTTTGTTTATGTGGCACTGAGAATTTTAAGGACGGGTGGGTATCTTGTGGATCCTCTGCCAGCTTGTGCTTGCCTGGGTGGTTTTTTTTTTTCTTCTCATGATTAAACCGAGGCCGTGTGTTTTTGAGAAGGCTCACAGAGGTAGAGAGCCAATCTTACCGCATAAACTCAGCCAGGCTTAGCACTAGCAGGCCTCACTTGGATCACTCGGCAGAATCTCTCAGGCTTTCCTGCTGCTTTGCTCTTTTTTTTTTTTTTTTTTTTTTTTTTCCCACACTGAACCCCTTGAAGGAGAAGCAGTCAGCTAGTTCACACTTCAGGAATAGACTCATGTTCCAAATTCTCTAACACAGAACATCTACATGGATTATCTTTACTTCTTCAAGGGAGACCCGCCCCTCCCCTTGTTTATCTGGTCATTATTCACAGAGGCCTGTACACACAGACACATCTTGCACAGTGCGGTTAGACTCGGTGTTCCTTTATTCGCCCGCCAGTCACCCCCCACGGGGAGCTCTTCCAGTTGGCTCTGGCAGGCCCTTGGCTTCCCTTGAGTTGCGTCTCTTAGCACTCCTGTTCTTTCCAGCACTCCAGGATGCTCCAGGCTCATGTATTTCTTGCCACAGGCCTAGAATCAGCCAATTCTTCCAGAACCCCTGCTTTTGTTTTGTTTTGTTTGGCTTTCTGCAGTACAATATCGGAAACCAGTACTTAGGGGTAAGAGCTAAGGTAATAGGTATCAGGATAACAAGTTTCAATATACCATCAAAAATTCCAAGAGGATATTTAAGCCAAACAAAGCATCAAAAGAAAATCAGCCAAACGTTAAAGTAGTTGATAATGCATTATGATTTTATAGATTCCTCCAGATATGTGGAAGGAAATACATTAGAGTTAGGTGTTACTTACCAGTGGCCGTGTTCCAAGAACCCATCATTAGGGCATATGTCATGTGTGAACTTGACAAACAGAGCATATTCATACGCCAGGATGGAGCACTACTGTGTTCTGGCCACACAGCACACCCCACTCACTGTACATGCGGTCCGGATTGCTGAGATGTTACCCTGTGACCCATGACTGCACTAGTGACTGTCATAGGGCATTTGATGACAGGCGTTTTTTTTTTTTTTCTTTGTCTTGTATAACTACAATTTAAAGATCTCTGTAATTGCCACGGCTTCCTTTGGAAGTCCCTGCCCGCGACTGATCCGAGGTCACAGAGTTGCCCATTGACAAAGCCAGACTTAGTGTTGAACATCAGAGATGCCATGGCAGCTCTGTTCCGGCAGCACTGGACCCAGGGTGTAGCAGGGTGTGGTGGACCTCAGGGTAAGCGAAGACAGCTTGGGAGTCCCACATGCTGCAGGGGTAGTTTACCTTGAATAGGATGGGGGAAGAGCTGGATCCCATGTATCACTGGAGAGACCGACTGCCATGCAGTTCCCTCCCCCCAAAGTCTCCATATGCTTTTTGTAACTGCATCTAAACACCTAAGCCCAGGTATTTTGTAAAGAAAAGAGATTAGTGTATAATCTGGGGACTCAAGGGCATGGCCCTGACAGAACGAGAGTGCATACAGGAACAAGGGACCACACTGCCACACTGTAACCCAGGAAACACGCAGGGGGCCTGCTCTTGATCCTAACATCTTTCTCTTGGGAGAACTAATTCCATCCCATTAACTTCCTTAATCCTTCCCAAGGGCATACTCACAATGGCATGGACCTATCTTGTAAAGGCCTGGCCACCTCAATACTGCCACACTGAGGAGCAAATGTCTAACACATGAACCTTTATGGAAAACCACAATCAAATAAATGAAAAGAATAATAACTACTAAATTGTAATTACAAGCCCAAACTTTGCATGAATGTGAAATATCTTTTTTCCAGATTCTTTTACATTGTAAAAAGCTAGAAACATTCAATGGGTCTACATCTGTCCAGTAAACTGTACACGCCTAGTGAAGGTACTCCTACGAAAGGTGAGGAACATAGACTGCACCTCCCAACTACAGAGATAAACTTCCAATAGCTATGCTAAGGGTGGTCAGGCCTGGGGAATCATGCTGCGGTTATGACCTGCATGTCTACACCCTTCAAACAGCCCCGGTAAATAGGATTAATATCTTTCTAAAAGAGGACCAAAGATCTCATTCATGCCTTCACCTGGGGATGCATAAACAGTGGCATGTATTGGTTTGTCATTTGTCATTTTTGTTTGCTTGTTTTCCAAGACAAGGTTTCTCTGTGGAGCCCTGGCTGTCCTGGAACCCACTCTGTAGACAGGCTGGCCTTGCACTCACAGAGATCCGCCTGCCTCTGCCGTGCTGGGATTAAAGGTGTGCGCCACCAGTACCCTGCTTCCCTACAGTGTCATGTATTGGAAGCAGGCACTTTGATAAAGACAATACATCTGCTGGTACCTTTCTCTTGGATTTCTTAGAATTCTCAGAAGCGTGAGTGAAAGATTTCTGTTGTTTATGAATTAATCAGTGTAAGGTAATTTCTTGTAGCATCTCAAATAGACAAAACCAACAATTCCTTAGAATAGCTAGAAAGCACTTTTTCTGTAGCATTCAAAGAGCTTTCCAAAGGTGCTTCTCCGGAGACTGATGACCACAAGTAGCCTGTTAATGTAAAAACTCCCAAGCCGGCAATGGTGGCACATGCCTTTAATCCCAGCACTCGGGAGGCAGAGGAAGGAGGATCTCTGTGAGTTTGAGGCCAGCCTGGTCTAGAAGAGCTGGTTCCAGGACAGGAACCAAAAAAAAAAAAAAAAAAAAAAAAAAAAAAAATACAGAGAAACCCTGTCCCAAAAATCCAACAAAACAAAACAAAACAAAAAAACCTCCCAGAGTTATTTTATTAATTCTGTCATTAGAAGTCACACCTCATATTCCATTACAGCTGTGAGGCCAGGTAAACTAATGTATCCCTATGTTAAAGAGGAAAGGGTGTCATGTCCCCTTATAATAATGTGGGGATTTATATGAGTTACTCATATAAATTGTTATTTGTGCATCCATACAATAATGCTAGGGTAGTTGTGTTCCTCATAGTAGCCTCAACCTCGAAACATCTCAAATACCCAGCAGCAGGAAAACTGATGAGTAAATTACAGTAAAATCATAGCTTTTAGTTCCCTGCTATCCCACAACAAACTTCAAGACATCGAGACTTAAGCAACGGCATGTCTCACAGTTTTGTAGCCTTGACATTGTCAGCCGGTAGCTGATGTGGCTACACTGGATTCGGGGCATGGCTGGCTGGACCTGGAACACCTACAATGGCTTCCTTAGCATATCTGGCATCTCAGTGGCAGTGAATGAAATGGGGTAGCCACCACAGACTCATCATGCAGCCAGTTTCCCATCACTGAGCCCAGTCCTGCTGGTCCCAAGAATTGTTTCAGTTAGTGCTAACCTACTCACAAGACCTGCTATGTTCCAGCCCCATATTGCTGCCTCGTCTAACTCAAAAGAGCTATTTGAGGCACATATTATTATGATCATTATTCTATTTTATAGCAAAATTGCATGAGGTTCATTCAGAAAGACCCAATGTCAGGGCTGAGGATATGCATCAGTGGTAGAAAACTTGCCTGGCACACAGAGTCCATGAGTTTAAACCCCCAACATGGAAAGAAGGAGAAAGAATGAGAAATGGAAGAACAAATTCATCCATCAATGTCATGTCCAGGTTTAAGAGCTCAGTGTTGTGGCCCAGTATTTATAGCTCCTGTTAGGATTTGTCCCACTCCAAGCAGCCTAGCAATGCAACCCACACACATGCCTAGGTCAGTGGCCTACAGTGGAACTCACTGGATTTCTGAGCCATATTTAGTTGGTTACTAGGCAGTGGCACATACACAAGAGTGAATGACTGGAAGGTTCAGTCCCGCCAGGCCTATCTGCCTTTTAAAATAAGATCTTGTCAACTCAACTGAATGTATTACTGGTAGGACGTATACATTTGTTCTCTAAGTGCTTGTTGAGCATTCTTAAGTGCCATCTACCAGGATGTGGGATATAGCAAGCATCGAGTCTATGTCACTCGGTACAAGTGGGGAGCACAGAGACTGGCAATAGGCGATGTCAGATGCTGGTAACTTCGATGATAGAAAGGGAAAAGACAGTGGATGGCCTGGAGATTAAGACTCTACTGCTTTCCACTCGTTGCTCACGGAGGGCTCCTCATAAGGCAATGCTTCGGCCATGTTGGACCTCAGGGCTGAAAAGTCCAGACAGAAGGAACAGCAATCCCAGCAACCACATGATGGCTCACAAGCATCTGTAATGGGGCCTGGTGCCCTCTTCTGGCCTTCAGGCATATACACAGACAGAATACTGTATACAGAAGGAACAGCAAAGTCTGATTAAATGGACCAAGAGAAAGGGAAATAGTGAGAGTTGAGGTAAGGCAAAGCACTGGGCCTTTCGGCAGTGGAAAAGGCTTTAGATTCCAGCTGAAGTGAGATAGTCAGTGGAGTTTTGAAGAACTGCACAAGCCAATCAATGATTTTAAAGGATGACTGGGCTGCCCGTGACAAAAAGGAGCAGCGATGATCGCAATGAAGAGGTTACTGCACCATCCAGGGACTGAGGCCTGCAGTGCAGCGGCAACCGCAGGGGAACAGTGAGGAGCTGACTGTTGCACGCATTTCCAAAGAAGAGCAAAGTGGATTTGTGAACGGGTTAGATGAAAGCTAGGAGATGATCCATGGATAGCGCAATGTTTTCAACCTGAGAGGCAATCGATGGAGAGAACAGGAAATGGACAGCAGGGGAAAGATTTCGGCCTGTGCCTGGGGAGGTCTAAGGCCCTCTTGGGAAAGCTACTACTGTTGTCGGGTTATACAGACACGTTAAGCCCATCAAATTGCCTCCTAACTGTGTCTGTTTGTGCCCGCAGATTAGTGTTGCTGTCCGCTTTGGCCCGAGGAGCTAATTCTTTTCCGTGCAGTGTAGTAGTTACCACAGAGACTCACATGGTCAAAACAATGACCGTAAGTGAAGGGTGGCTCGTCCTAAATGGGACATTTCTACACCTCCTTCTGGGCTCAGGGAACACTATGGAAAGGAGGACAGAAGGACAATAAGATCTGGAGGAAGAGTACAAGTGTTGTGAAGCCCTGTCTTCCAGGTGTGCCACGACACTCTATTCCTGAACTCACACACGCTATGCTTACCGGCACAAGGTTGTACCATCAACATAGGGAGGGAGGAGAGGATCACAGATGGGACCCATCACAGAGAGGAGGAGAGGAAGATCCCACCTCCCTGAGGAACTAATGGCAGTTGGTTTTTGGTGGTGTAGACATTGGTTAATTGTTCCTATTCCTGTAAATTACTGCTCTGCATGAAAATGACCCTAATTAAACTTATTGGGGGACACACATACAAACACACTCACAAACGCGTGCACACACGCACACACAAACACACACAAACACACACACCCAATTTCTTTTTTTTTTATTTATTAAAGATTTCTGTCACTTCCCCGCCACCGCCTCCCCTTTCCCTCCCCCTACCCCAATCAAGTCCCCCTCCCTCTTCAGCCCAAAGAGCAATCAGGGTTCTC
>NW_026069802.1:0-6680 GCF_014885135.2 Alexandromys fortis
CATTACTGAAGGTATTTATCATCTGTAGGATTTCCAAGATAGAGTTTTTGGGGTCACTTATGTATGCTATCATATAATCTGCAAAGAGTGAAAGTTTTGGCTTCTTCCTTTCCATTAGTATATCCTGATCTCATTTTTTTCTCTTATTGCTCTAGATAAAATTTCAAAAACTACTTTGAATGGATATGGAGAGAGTGGACAGCTGGTTTTGTTCCTGGTTTTTGTGGAATCACTTTGAATTTTTTTACCCATTTAATTTGATGTTGGTTGTCAGCTTGTTTTGTATTGCTTTTATTATGTTAGATATATTCCTTGTATCCCTCATCTCTCCAAGACCTTTATCATAAATGTCTGTTGCATTTTGTCAATAGCTTTTTTAGTATATAATGAGATATCATATTTTTTGTTTATTTTTATAGTGAATTACATTGATTGATTTTGAATATGTTGTACCATCCCTGCATCTCTGGATGAAGCCAACTTAATCATGGTGGATGATTTTCTTGATGTGTTCTTGGATTTGTTTTGCCAGTATTTTATTGAGTATTTTTGCATCAATGCTTATGAGGGAGATTAGTCTATTATTCTCCTTCTTGGTTGAGTCTTAGTCTGGTTTGGGTATCAGGGTAACTATAGCCTCATAAAAAAGAGGCTGACGATGTTCCTTCTGTTTCTACTATGTGAAACAATTTGGGGAGTATAGGTATTCGCTCTACTTTGGAGTTCTGGCAGAATTATGCACCAGGGTTTTTGTTTGTTTGTTTGTTTGTTTTTTGTTTGTTTGTTTTAGGGGGAGGCATTTGATGACCTCTTCTATTTCCTTGCAGATTATAGATATATTTAAATTGTTCACCTGGTCTTGATTTAATTTTGGTATCTTGTACATATGTAGAAAATTGTCCATTTCTTTTAAATTTTCCAATTTTGTGGAGTATAAATTTTTATAGTATGATCTAATGATTCTCTGATTTTTTTTCTTTTCTGTTGAAATGTCCCCCTTTTCATTTCTGATTTTTTTTTAATTTGAAAGTGCTCTCTCTGCCTTTTGATTATTTTGGATAAGAGTTTGTCTATCTTATTGATTTTGTCAAAGAACCAGTTCTTTGTTTCATTTATTCTTTGCATTGTTTTCTTTGTTTTTATTTTTATATTTTAATTTCAGCTCTCAATTTGCCTATCTTTTATTATCTACTCCTCCTGGGCTTTCAGGTATGCTGTTAAACGGCTAGTGTGAGATTTCTCCACTTTCCTTATGGAGGCATTCAGTGCTACAAACTTTCCTCTTAGCACTGCTTTCATAGTATTCCATAGGTTTGGGTATGTTCTGCCTTCATTTCCATTGATTTCTAGGAAGTCTTTAATTTCTTTATTTCTTCCTCGACTCAGGGGTGGTTCAGTTGAGCAATTTTCAATTTCCATGAGTTTGTAGGCTTTCTGAAAGTAGTGTTGTTGTTAAAATTTAACTTTAAACCTTGGTGATCTGTTTAACTTTAAACAGGGATTTTTTCCATTGTTTTGTATCTGTTGAGGTTTGCATTGTTTCTGAGTATGTGGTCAAATTTAGAGAAGGTTCCATGAGGTTCTAAGAAGAAAGTATTTCTGAGAATAAAGAGTGAGTACAAATCATTTTTGCCTCTCTAGGTCTGGGTTATCACACTTAGGATGATTTTTTTTTCTAGTTCCATTGATTTGCCTTCAAATTTCCAGATGACATTGTTTTTAACAGCTGAATACCACATGTTCTTTTATCTATTCTTTGGTTGAGAGGCATTTAGGTTGTTAGGATGTTTCTAGGTTCTGGTTATTACAAATTACACTGCTATGAACATAATGTAGCAAGGTTACTTGTGGAATGATTGAGAAAATTTTGGGTATATGCTTAAGAGTAGTATATCTGGATCTTGAGGCATATTGATTCACAATTTTCTGAAAAGAGCTTCCATTTTGCCTTACAAAGTTGCTGTACAAATTCACATTTCTACCAGCAATGAAGGAGTGTTCCCATTGCCCCACATTGTTTCCATAGTAAGCTTTCAGAAGTATTTTGGTCTTAGCCATTTTGACTGGTGTAAGATTGAATTTCAGTTTTGGTTTGACTTAAATTTTCATGATGTTTAATGATATTAAACAATTCTTTAAGTGACTCCCCAGCATTTGAGAATTTTCTCATGAGCATTCCCTTTTTAGATCTGTGTCTCAATTTTCTAATGTATTATTTAGCATTTTAATATCTATTTTCCTGAATTTTTATTTACTTTGGAGATAAGCCCTCTGTCAGACAGATGTGAGGTTTGTGAAAAACTTTTCTAATTCTGTAAGCTACCATTTTGCATTATTGCAACACCCTTTTTATTACAAAAGTTCAATTTTGCTCATGAACATTGATTCAAAAATACTCATAAGCTAAATCTAAGAACACATCAAAAAGATAATATACAATGATAAAGTTGACTTCACCCAAGAGATGCAAGAAGGATTCAATATATGAAAATCAGTATAATCTACCATATAAATAAACTGAAAGAAAAACAAAGCTATATTATTACCCTAGTAGATGCTGGAAAAGCATTTAATAAAATTCAATATGACTTCATGGAAAAAAGTCTTGTTGAGATCTGGGTTCCAAGGAACATATCTAAGCATAATAAAAGCAATATAGAGTAATCCAAAAGCCAACATCAAATTAACTGGAGAAAACTCAAAGCAATTCCACTAAAATCAGGAAAAATATAAGGCTGTACACTGTCTCCAAATCTATTCAATATAGTACTTGAGGTTCTAGCTAAAACAATAAGATAACAAGAGGAGATCAAGGGAATAGAAAAAGTAAAGGAAGTAGTCAAAGTTTCATTATTTTCAGATGCTTTGATAGTATAAGTAAGTGACTTCAAAAATTCTACCACATAAATCCTTCAGCTGATAAACACCTTCAGTAGAGTAGTTCAATACAAGATTAACTCAAAAATGTCAATAGCCCCTATATATACATAAGATTAAAAGGTTGAGAAAAAAATCAGGAAACAACACTCTTCAGAAGAGCCACAAATAATATCAAATATCTTGGGGTAACTCTATTCAAGCAAGTAAAAGATCTATATAACAAGAACTTCAAGTCCTTGAGGAATGAAATTAGAGAACACATCAGAAGATGTCTCGGTAGATGGATCAGTAGGATTGAAATTATACAAATCTGTCATGCTATCAAAATAAATATGCAGATTCACTGAAATCCCCATCAAAATTCCAACACAATTCTTCATAGACCTTGAAAGAATAATACTCAACTTCACATAGATAAATGAAAAACTCAGGATAGCTAAAACAATTCTGGACAATAAAAGAACTTTTGGAGGTAATACCATCCCTCATGTTAAGTTCTACTATCAAGCTATAGTAATAAAAACACCATGGTATTGGTATAAAACAGTCAAGTAGAGCAATGACATCTAATCAAGACCCTGCCATAAATCCACACACCTATCAACACCTGATTTTTGACAAAGAAGTCAAAACCACACAACAACAACAACAACAACAAAAGCATTTTCAACAAATGGTGCTTACATAACTATATATTTATATGTAGAATAATACAAATAGATTCATATCTATGGCCCTGCCCAAAATCCAAGTCCAAATGGACCAAAAACCTCAACCTAATTCAGCTATACAGAAGCTGACAGAAAAGCAAGTAGGAAGAAACCTTGAGTGCAATGGCACAGGAGACAAGTTCCTGATTAGAAGACCAGTAGCACAGACACTAAGAGCAGCAATTAATAAAGGGCCCCTCCTGAGATTGCAAAGATTCAATATTATTACATCAAACAAATGTTCAGAAAATACTTGTTGAATAAATAAGTCATGGAACTTTGTTATGGGAGCACATTCCACTCCTTTAGCCAATAGCCTTTAAGATACCAGCCCACTTGGTCATGGTCTCTGATACTCTAAAAGCAGTTATAAAGCCTGTGCCTGCTCTCTTGCTTCCAGCTTCTCCTTCCAACTCTGTTCTCATTCACACAGAGGACTGTTATCTAGGACAATGATCTGTAAGTTTTCCCTTAAATAAATAACACTTTTATTATTCATAATTATGAAATTGTATGGGATTATTTTGTGACTTCCATCATCAGAACTTTATTTTATTTTATGAGAATACCTACTCAACTCCTCCAGATTGTCTACCTTCTTGCCACCCAACTTCCTATTCTTCCTCTTCAAAAAATAGACATTGGACTTGTCAAAGTGCTTCAACATACCCAATGTCAATCTGTTAAAGAAAACTGACCTTTTTTTCTTCCAGCAATAATCAAACACCTATCTTCTTGACTGAGTGTGCAATCTCGTGCCAAACCCTCTTTAGATTGGGATTTTGTCTGCCTTGAGCTTTTGAAGTTCTTGTGTATGTTGACACAGTCACTGGGATATCATATGTGCATCTGCCCTGTTGTGCCCAAAGAATTCTCTTCCTTTATGCAACCTATCCCTACTGCATCTTATATTTTTTTCCACCCTGTCTTACAAAAGATTTTTGAGGTCTGAGGGAAGAGGGTGATCTCAACATCCCATTTAGTGTCAAGCATTCCAGAGTGGTTTGTTCTCTGTAAGCTCACAGGTTTCTAAGTTAACTGCAGTCTTCCTTAAAAAACTACTCCAATCAGGGTTGAGAGATGGCCTAATCACTATTTGTAAAATCACAATAAAATGTGTAATTACATTTTAAAACTTGTTACTAAATCCCTATTAGAACTAACCTTTGTATGTACATCAGCATGTCGTAAACTACATTTTGGTCAACTTGTACTAGGATATCTTTTCCTCTTAAATAAGTATGATTTTTCATCTTCCCATGCAGAGTTGGTATCTAATTGCATCTGAGCATTATATACTGTTGTTACTTCCCTTTCTGGGTACTTTTTCGATTTCTTCACCCACCTTATGACTTCATTTTATCTAACTTAGACCTTCTCTCTCCAGGTTTTGGAACATTAATTCTTTTCTTACCATCTTTAAATATCTTGAGTGATTTATCCCCTCAGGAATTTTGGTTATCCATAAATATAAAAGAAAAAGGCATACCCCATTGCCTGACAGCTTGTGAAAATCAAGACAAATATATTTTAGAGTTAGTAAAATGCTAGGGCATGTGGATAGAGCTGAGGTGGAGGAAAAGATTGCTTTGGTGACATGAGGCAAGATCACTAATATTTTATGTGCACAGCTCCCTGAAGGTACTGTTTACTTATCAAAATAAAAATGTTTTAATTTGTGCTCTTGGCTCTTGTATCATGTATTGTCTTACACTGTGCTTGAACTCTATCTGCAGGCATGGATTTTTCTCTAAATAATGGTTGATGTGGGATTCCCCTTTGTATGCTGTGAATATCATTGGTTAATAAAGATTCTGCTTTCAGCCAATGACTTAACAATATATAGACAGGCTGGAAAAGATATACGTAGAGAGGGTAGGCAGAGTAAAAGACACACCATGTATTTGCTGCAAGAGACAGTTGCTGGATTCTGGATGGAGCTTTACTAGTAGGCCACAACTACATGGTGATACACAAGTTAATAGAAATGGGTTCATTTAAATATGCTAATCTATCGGGCAAACAATATTGCAAATAATAAAGTTTCTGTGTGATTATTTCAGGTCTGGATGGTTGAGAAAATGAACAAACAGCCTCTGCCAACAGAATGTCATGCCAAAGTGTGCTGACTATATCCACATAAAACTTGAGAAAACTTAAAAGAAAATTCTAGACACAAAAAAGAAGAGCGTGGCACAACTTGCTGGTAGATGCAGTTTTTTTTTTTTTTTTTTTTTTAGATGGATTCTGTTTGCTGGTGGCATGCAGGAGCGCCAGGTTTTTGTAAGAAAGGTCTTTCTCACTCAGCACTAGCAATAAAATATTGTGAAACTTCTTTAAGAAATTGTGTCTTCCTGGTTCATGCTAGTTGCAGGAACAGCTCTGGTCCTTTCAGGAGGCTGAGCTATGAATGGGGTCTGTGAGCAAATTGTTTAATGGTGACAGAGACCCACTGTGACTTTGGAACTGGGTCTATATGCATGTCTCTCAGAGTCAGACATGCTTCTGTCATGTAGAACTGGGCAGAGCCAAACGGCAAATCCACACAGTCAGTCCTAGCCATGCCCGCTTAGCATTTAAAAGAAAAAAAAAAAAGTGCTCCTAGTCAAAACATAATTACAGATACACATGCAATAAAGACAAATTCAGATGAAAAAGACCACTAAATGGGTCAGAGTGTTGAATAAATATATGTAGGCTTGGGAGAGAGAGAAGAAAAGAATATAGAGAGTTATAAAAGTCAGATAGTCATAGATTAAAGGAGTAAAGAAACTTGCCTAAAGGTGAGATGGTCTTTCACGGTACCTGCTTCATGAAAGAGTCTGTCAGTTATTCCGCAGGACACAGAAAAAAGTAACTGACAAACTGCCAACATAGGTGGAACTGTCTTTGAAATTTCCTGATTCATGAAAAAGTCTGTCTGGTACTATGGGCCTACAGGCTGAAGACGGATGCCCCAATGTTACAGAAGAACTTTGGGTGACTGTTGAGGCAGTGAGATGTCTCTGTTAATTCTAGAATTTTGAAAGATGTTTAAAATACATACCCTGTTTAGTTAGGTAATATTATATCCTTCTGGATTTTTTAATG
>NW_026069803.1:0-1342 GCF_014885135.2 Alexandromys fortis
CACAACCATCTGTAATGGGGTCTGGTGCCCTCTTCTGGCCTGCAGACATACACACAGACAGAATATTGTATACATAATAAATAAATATTTAAAAAATGTAAAGTTAAAGAAAGAGTAGAAACTGGCTGAAGGAGATTAGAATGACTTGGCATGCTGACTCCACATTTGGGCTCCAGTCCCTCTGGTTATGCAGAAGTAAGGGGAGAAATGAAGATGAAGGACTTGGGGCTGGCTGTATGCACGCATGCATGGTGTCTTTCTCTACCTCTTAGATTGTGAAACTGTAGGTGGCAGGGCCAACCCTCGGTCATCACTCTGTTCCTGATTTGGGCCTAGGGTCTTAGTGAAGGTATTGTGAGGGAATGAGAGGGGTGTCCCAGGACAGGAGACCATCCCCTCCGCCCAGCAGAATGAGGAGTAGATATTGACCTTGGTGGCCACTAAATGACAAAAGTTTACTCTGAGCACCTGGATGGTGGAGAGCATCACACCTGATCCTGTGAGAGTAACTCTGCGAGGGTGGGAATTCCGTGTTCTCCAACCCTGTCTCTTGGAGAACCAAGCCCAGGGTATTCCATGCACACTCATGGGCCTCAGACACTGAAAGGTGGCTGGGCTGCAGTGGAGGGAGGCATGTGGTCAGATGTAGGTATCAGGGGGAACTCTTAGGCCAGACCTTAGTAATGCTCAAGAGAGAGAGAGAGAGAGAGAGAGAGAGAGAGAGAGAGAGAGAGAGAGAGAACACAAAATCTTCAGAAAAGTGGTCTTCCTAATTCTGGAAAAAATCTTAAATCTATGAAATTTCATTTCCTTCTTCCCCTTCTCTCCCACCTGCAGATCCTCATGTTCCCTCTGGGCTTCGGGTTCCCCTAAAGTCCTGCCAGCTCAATGAGACCACATACCAACACGGAGAGATCTTCAGTGCACAGGAGCTGGTCCCCACCCGCCTGTCCAGCCAGTGTGTCCTCTGTAGCTGTATTGTAAGACCTTCTACAGTCTCTGGCCCAAGCCAGTGTCTCTCCTACAGAGAGGGATGGGGTGGGCCATTAAGCGAGAATAAGAAAGGTTGGCGGGAAGGGAACACCCAGGGTCCACAGTGCCCTGCCCCTAGTTTGTTGAGGTGGGTTTCACACCTGATTCCCAAATAATGAGATTAGATTATGTCTGCTTCCCCCAGTGAACACTGTACCCCTTTAAGGGGAGGGAATGTGCCCATCTTTTTTCTGTGTCTTCTCTTGCTCAATGTTCAGGACCTGGCATGTAGAAGATGCCAGTGGCTATTGCAGAATGATGAAGGAAGGGAGGGAGGGAGGGAGGGAGGGAGGGAGGGAGGGAGGGAGGG
>NW_026069803.1:2454-6707 GCF_014885135.2 Alexandromys fortis
CCCCCCCCCCCCCGTTTATGGCTCTGGCTTGTGTTCTGACCTCCCCTCTGGGGCAGGATCCTTACTTCTCAGACTACAGGAACACAGGGTCTTACAGAAGCTTTTCCGGGTCACACTCACAGCTGATCTTCACAACCCAAATGAGTGTGCTCACTGCCTTTCATAGAAGGTGAAACTCAGGAGAAAAGACTTCTCCAAAGGTGCCCAGCCTCTTGCCTCCTTGAGGCTCCTGCATCCTCGAGTCTCACCTTTGAGAGTGGGTCTTGAAGTTCAAGGCCAATGGTTTTCATCAAGGTCGTTATAAGCCTAGGAGTCACCCATGTAGTCCTGTCCCTTGCTGGGTCCCTGATGCAGGCCCAGGAGAGAGATACCGATTTCTGTAGGAAAAGCCCGAAGCCTGGGCTCTGCTTCCTTCTACCCTAACTTTCTCTTTGACTGGATGACACAGTTCCCCCCTCTTTCCTGGAACCCCCATCTTGAAGCCCATCTCACAGGTGGCCGTGAAAGCTGAGGGAATATTGGCAGTGAAGTTCTTTTCAGGGCTTGGAGAGGGAAAAGGAGGTCAAGGGGAAACTCCTGAGCTGACTTACCTTGCTCAGGAACCACACGCCCCTTCCCTCCATCCTCTACCTCAGGGGTGACCTCAAGGCTGTTTGTGCCCAGGGAAAGAGGCTCTCCTGGGCCCCAAGGTTGTTCAACAGAGTTCATTTCCAGTCTGGTGTGTTCTGTCTGTCAGGAAGGACACACCTACTGCGGTCTCATGACCTGCCCTGACCCTGGCTGCCCCACCCCACTCCCTCTACCTGACTCCTGCTGTCAGACCCGCAAAGGTGAGTGTCACAGTGAGCTTTGTCAACTTGATACAGCCTACAGCCCTTAGGGAGGAAAGCCCTAACCGAGGGATTGCCTAGAGCACACTGTCTGGTGGGGTATCTATGGGAAACTGTCTTGTTAAATTTATGTAGGAGGGCTAGCCCACTATGGGTGGCACCATCCCCTAGGCAAGTGGTCCCTCCTGGACTAGCTAAGTCAAGCAAGCCAGCAAGCAGTGTTCTCCCACGGTTTCACCTTCCACTTCCCACTTGAGCTCCTGTATTGATTTCCCTCGCTGAAGCACTGTAACTTATAAACTGATATAAGCCCTTTCTTTCCCTAAATTGTTTTTGGTGAGAGTGCTTTATCCCAGCAATTAACTGGAACTGTGACTCTGAAGTCTGCCAGGGTCCCACACCATCCCCTTTGTGGACCTGCAGGAAGAGACAGGGACAGCAAGCATGAAGTAGACACTCCTGTTCTACAGGGAGGTGTTAGCTTGGCATGGATGTCCCAGAAAGCAGGACCCATGCATAACGCTGTGCTGTACCTATTCGGTCACTTCAGTACCAGGAAGCACAGGCAAGGCAAAGTAAAAGTCTGGGGGTGAGAGAAGCAGAGGGAAAAGTTTATTCTCCCATCTTGGCAACTTCCATCAGCCAATGCTCACATCGATGGCCCTCATTAAAGCCTCTCACTTCTGCAGTGTGGGTGATGGGCAGCCCTGGGAGCAGCAGGCAGTGGGGGAGGAGCTTGGCCGGGGACGTGGATTGGAGGCGCTGCTGGGGTAAAGCTGAGGGCAACTGGCTGCTGGGGACAGAAGTGGTACCACTGCAGAGCCTGTTGTGACGAGGTCCTGTCCCCACAAAAAGGCTAAAAGGCACAAGGTAGCAGCCAGGAGCGGGTAAGCTTACGCAAGGCCACAGGATTGGACTCCTGGGGTAAACTGAGCCTGGCATGTCTGCTCCTGAAGAGCAGACTGGGCTTGAGCAGAGGTATATGACTGGACTGTCCATGTGGACTGGGGAACCTTGGACATTGGGGTCTGGGAAGGCATAGTTCTGTGTGGTCGTCCTTAATCCATGTCAGCTGGGAGGTGAGCAGGGAGGCTGGCTGAGCAACTCTAGCAGGCCTCTCTGAAGCAGGAACATTCAAGACAAACCAGATCACAGGTGTAGTGAATGAAGCAAGAGCTTGAGAAAGAGAGTGGTACCAAGCTTCAGGAAGCGACAGGGCTCTCTCTGGGTACCGGTTCCCTGAGAAGAGTGGCCTCAGGGTTCCCCTGAAGGCAGAGGGACTAGACAGTAGAGCTCTGGAAAACCCTGGTTGTAGACATGGAATTCTGGAACCTTGGGACCATTCACAAAGGAGTGACCAGTGTCCCAGAGGGGTGGCTTTTATTTTTTTGTGTTTGTTTTTTTGAGACAGGGTTTCTCTGTAGCTTTGGAGCCTGTCCTGGAACTAGCTCTTGTAGACCAGGCTGGCCTCGAACTCACAGAGATCCACCTGCCTCTGCCTCCCGAGTGATGGGATTAAAGGCATATGCCATCACCCAGCTGAGGGGTGACTTTTAAGTAGACTACATAAGATGCTCTGACATAACTGAGCAGTTGGGTCCCTGGAGTGACTCGGTCAATGTTGGGGAACTAAGGAAGCATCCTGGCTGTGGAGATGTCTGATAACTCAGTAACGACAAAGACAGGCTGCATAGAGATGTTTGGGCCCCTCTAAGGTAACTTGTAGGTTAGGTCTACAGGTGTGGCTTTTAGGAAGACAGAGCTATGGATGGAGGCTTTGGTGCCATGGCCACCAGGGTGACCCCATTTCCTTTGCAGACAGGACAAGTGAGAGTTCAACTGAAGAAGACTTGGCGCAGTTGCAGCCCGGAGAGGTAAGTGTGCACACAGTTGTGCAGACCTGGTGGGGAGAGACGCTGCAGTCCCAGGCCAAAAGCCTGCATGACCCTCAGCACTGGCTACCTGCTCCTGATCCTGTATCCCTCTGCCCACCCTAACTCCAAGGCCTGAGAGCTTCACTCTGGGTCAGCTACATTGGCACCTCCAAGTTCCAGCCTCTCTCCCTATCTGTCATCAGGGTCCCTATGATGGCTGACGGGTCACAAGGGAACAGCTTGCCACACAAAGCAGGGTAAACCCCAGACTCCTTCGTTTGCCTCTGGGGAATCTGGCTGGCACTGTTCTATCCACAGCCTGTGTGTGTGTGATCAACCCAAGCCGCTGAGGAATGGCCTCTGGCTTGGTCCGTGCTTCTGGGCCTCATTTCTAGGATGCGGTGTCTTTGCCAGGGATCTGCCTTTCTGCTCTCACCTCCATCCTGGCTCCTGCCAATCTTGCCTAGAATTCAGATGGCCCAGGCTTCCCAGCTCTCTGAGGTCTGAGATGGGAGAGTGACCACAGCCCGACGCAGGTCCCCTACAGTTCCTTGGTGAAAACTCCTATTCTTTCAGCCTGTGCTCCAGGAGCCTAGGACAGCCCAAGCTGGACTTCTGACCTTTCCTGCCCAGCCAAGGCATCTATGTGCCTTTGCCAGGCTGATTTCTCAGGAGGGCACACAAACCTGAGCCTTTTGATCTGCTCTTTCCCGCTTGTCCCTAGAAGGCAGTGTGTGGGGCCCGCAGGTTAGTGGAGACCCTGAGCTGCTCTTTCCACACTAACTGAGTGACCTGGGCTTGGACCAGTTGGGAGCCGCATTCTTCAAGTCCTTCTTGCCTCCTCTCCACTGGGCCAGCATCTCCTGGGCTCAGGCCTGCACTGGGGCCTGGGGTGTTTCTATTCTGCAGACTGTCTCTGGGCCATGAAAGAGACAGTGTGGAGTGGGAGCAGATTGTAGAAGGCAGGGTAAGCGGCTTGTTGACGTCGAGAGAAAGAACAGGCCCTTCTTGCTCGTTTGTTTCACGCCCAGCCCTGCCATTCCCATTCTGTGACCTGGAGCCCAGTCCCCAAACTGAGCTGCAGAGAACCTGCCCCATAAGCTGCCATCCCCACCCTCACTTAATTCTCTAACCCTACTAGATCTGGTGTGGAGGGGCAGGGGGTAGGAGCAGAACCTGGGAGTGAGGGCAGAGGGGTGGGAATAAGGCCTGGAACTTCCTGGGATCTTCAGAGGCCCACTCTGTTGTCTCATCATCTGAATTTTCCTAAGCAATAAGTTGTCTCTATTCCTGATCCCATATTGCTCTTCCTGCACACCTACAGCAGCCCCAAGGTCTGGAGAAGGCTCTGGTGGAGGCTGGTTTGCTAAATCCTTGTCAAGTGTGTTCATTGATTAGTCTGAGAATATCTTATCTCTCACCCAGATGGTTCTGTGTGAAACCCACGCAGATCCTGCTCTCTCTCTCTCCCTCTCTCTCTCTCTCTCCCCCTTTCTTCTCCCTTTTCCTCTCCCTCTCTCTCTCTCCCCCCTTTCTCTCTCTCTCTCTC
>NW_026069804.1:0-1493 GCF_014885135.2 Alexandromys fortis
AATTACAGTAATTTAGCAATAATGCATTGAAGAAAACACAGGATTGTAATTGTAAAAGAAACATTTTTAAACAAATGATGGCAGTGTGCTTGAGTAGCCATACACAGAAAAGAAAAAAAAAAAAAAACAGAAAACCTTGGACCCACTACATCCTGTGCTAAAGTTAGTAAGAGTGTTTACTGTGGTCTTAAATCTAAAAGCTAGAACTATAAAATGTCTAGAAGAAAGTATAAATGAAAAGTCACAGTACCACTGAGTTTGGAATGATTTCTTAAGTGTACCATAAAGGATATTACTGTTAAAAAGACAAATAGACAACACACAGAGGAGAGAGAGGGAGAGGGAGAGAGAGAGACAGTAAATAAGCTCCTATGGAAATTGGTAGCCAAAGACAAGTTAAGCAATTCCACAAAATTTTAAACATATCTAAGTTTATAAAACAGGCACACCACTGCCAAGCATTTAGAAAAGGCAAATTAAGGCTGATGTCTGCATAAAAGTTCCTAAAAGTTATATTTGTAATACCCAGAGTGTGAATAAAATAAATGCTCATTAACAGTATATCTAGACAATGAAACACTATTCAACAAGTAAAAAGCTAACAGTTTACAATTAGTATAAAACCTATCATAAAGTAATTATTATGAATAAAATAAGCCAGTGTACCATTAAAAATGTAGGCTACATATATATGCAATTATACAAAATGCTAAAAATATGTACTAACCTACAGTGTCAGAAGGGAATCAATTGTTGCTTAAAAATGGGAGCTATCAATGTAGGACAGAAAATTCTAAGAATGGTGGATTTTATTTCCTTTATTGTAAGTGATACCTAGGCAATACTTAGCAAGCAGCATATTCCAAGTACATGCAACTAATAAGGAATGGATTCTTGTTAGTTCCAGGAAACCAGTATGGTGGATTCACGTCAAACAGCACCTTGCCAGGTCCCAAGACCCTGGAGAGTTCCACATTGCCTGGACAGCAGTGAAACAACCAGATACTCCAAGATGTGGCCAGCATCCCAGCTTCCTCGGGTCCCCCAAGATTTCGATGTCCACAAAGTAGCAGAAAACAGTCTTGAGTACCCAGTGCCTCACCCTGTCCCACCTGCTATCTCCATTAATTTCTAATCTTTTATAGTAAATAAAAAATGGGAATGTTAGGATTCAAGCATTATGCTAGCCAGCCCTGTCATCTGGAAGGATATACTCAGGCTGTACCCTGGCCAGCCAAATCTGTACACAAGTGCAAAATCTGACCAAATCTGTACACAAGTGTAAAAGTCCCATTAAGAGCCAATTACAGCTACTCCCAATTTCCCCCCATCTGTTCTTTTGAAGAGGCAAGTCTCTGCCTTTCTCTCTCTCTCCCCCTACTCTCTCCCCTTCTTCTCTCTCTCTCTCTCTCTCTCTCTCTCTCTCTCTCTCTCTCTCTCTCTCTCTCTCTCTCTCTCTCTCTCTCTCTCTCTCTCTCTCTCTCTCTCTCTCT
>NW_026069804.1:3673-4894 GCF_014885135.2 Alexandromys fortis
GAGAGAGAGAGAGAGAGAGAGAGAGAGAGAGAGAGAGAGAGAGAGAGATTGCAGGAGGGGGAAGAGATGAGAGAAGCCACTCCAGCAACCACCTCTTCTGAAGAGAGACAGGTCAGAGAGAGAGCACAGGCTGGAAGCAGAAGGAAGATCTGCCTGCCTCAGCAGAAGGGAAGGAATAGGGCTTGTCTCTTAAATGGTCAGGCAGACCATTGCAAACATGCATATAGTTTGTGTCCTGTTGAACAGACCAGCAAGAATCTGGCAATAGAATAGTATATTTATAATAGAATTTATAATTATTTATAATTTATTTTTATATTCATATAATTTATTTATTTATAATTTATAATAGAACTTATAATTATTTATAATAGAATATTTATAGCCAATGCCATTGGTGTCTTAGTTAACTCACAGATTTCTTGAGTGCAGAGACAAAATCTGTTCATTAGTCTCTGTTTGTAGCCACAATAGAACTTTATCAGCCTTGGCATTTTAGGAATTTAGGGCTGTTTAGCAATTTTCTTAGCATAACAAAGCCCAGGGCCATGGGAGTAATTACAAAGAATCTCTCCAGTGAGGACCTTCATTTTTAAACCAATTTACTAGGATGATAATCTGACTTCAGGATTCTACTCACTGAAACTGTAGAGCCTTGCTCCAGATGTGCTCAAATGCCAGCAACACTGGCTTGGAGTCACTTACTGTGTTGTTACCAGTTCCATGCTTCTACTGTGATAAGGACACTATTGCTGTAGATCTATATAAGTCCACAGTGCTTAGCATACATATACACATAAAAGAAATTAGTGATTTTTGTTATGCCCAGTGTGTGGGGACCCCAAAAGACCACCAGGGAGAACCACTCAATGAAATAAAAAAAAAAAAAAATCAAGGTTTATTTTGTGCCCAAGACAAGCAGACAGAAATTTCATCACACCAACTGGCATAGCAGTGGCAAGAAGAGATACCATGCCCTTCTAGAGGGCATTATTTAAAGGCAAAAACCAAAAAAGTTACATTAGCAGGGTATATGCTGGCAGGTGATCCTATCTACAATGGTTGGAACTTTAAGACTTTCCTTTGGATGTTCTGTTCCCGGGTGATACCTGGGTAGTCTCTGTTATGATTTTTAGTTCTTTAAGAGGCAAGCCACGCCCACTCCCAGCAACCCCTTGACCTCTTGTTACCATCTTAGATTTCTCTCTGTCCCCTGCTGGC
>NW_026069805.1:0-6767 GCF_014885135.2 Alexandromys fortis
TGGAGAACTTGACATTCTGCACAAAGAGTGTCAGTAACTTTCCTCTGTGACTTGGGGGCAGCCACAACCTTGCAGAAGAAATCAAAGTAATCTTTACTAAAGAATTGCTTCTCAAACTTTAAACACATGCAAATTACCTTGGGATCTTGTTAAAATGCAGATTCTGCTTAGGGGGAATGAATTCTGCATTTCAAACAAGGTTTCAGGTAATTCTCATACTATACTGCACTCAGAGGAGCAAGGGACTAGAGCAGCTCTTTTCAATCTGGGGGTAGCAGATATTTACATTATGATTCATAAGAGTAGCAAAATTACAGTTAGGAAGTAGCAACAGAAATGGTTGGGAGGTCACCACAATCTGGGGGACTGTATTAAAGGGTCACAGCGTTTGGAAGGCTGTAAACCACTGGGTTAGACTAGAAGAACCTAGGTAAGAGATGCTGGGCAAACTGTGACACCAAGGAAAGCTACCCCACGGTAATAACTTGAGTCTCAAGCATGCTCAGAATCAGGTAAGTGACCTGTGCTCAAAGCCAGGAATATAGTCAGAATTTCATTAACAAATGATTGAGGATGTATGGGAACCAGCCCTAACTGTATATATCTGTTGCCAGAGACAGGTAAGTAACACAAATACATGATCATCTCTTGGGTCACAAAATTAGGGTTTGCAAAAAAAAAATACCTTAAAAACAAACCAATCCATAAGGTTCTCTGGCTCTGGTCTGGAGCTGTTGACTTAGGATGTATATGCCTACCTGGCCCTGGGATAGATTTCAGGACAGCACAGGAACCTCTTGACATCATGTGAAACTGGATGCAAATGATGCAGCACTGATAATTGAAATATTTAACAAGCATATGGCTCAGGGGTAATTCCGACTGAAAGGTATGTCCGGCTAGCTCAGAGAGCGACTAGCCTGGAAGCCATCTTGTGTGTGTCCCAGTTGAGCCTCAGAACCTCCTATTTCCAAGGCTGCTTTACCTTCCAGTCACCTCCTGAAGAAATCAGTGATCCACACAAAGGCCAGAGTCCCAGCTGTCAGTGGATTGGAGCTGGCCATGGAAAGTAGCACACTTCAGAAACTGAGCCCACTACGTGATGGATGAGAGTTATTATTATGTGGTTATCACCATGCATTTTTCAAAATTGCCTTCCCTGAGTTAAATTAGAGTTAAATTGTAAGGTTTCACTGCAGATTAACAAGAAAGAGTCTCGTGAAATTAGCTATTACGAGTTTTTTGAAGCCCACACAGTTTATTTCATTGTGAGGCCTACCCACCAGAGTTCCAGATCCAGACTGTAGGGGCTCAAGGGATGTCTAGATTTGAAAGTTTTTTTTTTTTTTAATCTCTTGTTACCATTTGCAGGTTTGAAGATTGTTTTATGATATGATGAAAATGAATTCTTTTCATTTCCCACCCCCAACTCTTCTAACTTTGTAGAGAACTCAAGTATGGCTGCCAGAGAAAGAAATATTCAAGTCAAGAGTGGAAGCCTGAAGAAGAAAAGAGGAGATGAGAATTTGTTCCCACAACTAAAAAGAGACAAAATCATCATCATCATCATCATCATCATCATCATCATCTTAGCCATCTTTTGAGAAGTAAGTCAAGAGCCACCATAATAGTGTAACTACCTAATGCTAATTCACTGCCATTCTCCCTGGAGGAGGCTGTACCCACATGCATATATGCATATCTGACTTTCTATGACTACCTGTTGGAGAAGCCCATACCCATGCTCATTGCTGTATCTTACTTCCTTTCTCCAATGACTCTCTCTTTCCCTTGACTTTTAACCTTTAAGCCTGTCTTATCTTTAATAAGATCTCCAACTCAGTCTAGTCCCATGGGCTATGTCTATTTCCTTACCAAAGGTAGGACTCCTGGTTTGGCCTGAATTGAGTCCCTAGAAGTTTGGAGCAATTCCTGAGGCTGCTGTGTGACCATTCCGAATTGTGTCTCATTCCCCTCATTGCTGACGACTGAACTTTTGCAGAAGCAGAGAGGAAGGGATGGAGTGGGGGGGGGGGGGGCATCACTCCTGTCTCACATCCTCACTGGGCACCCTGCAAATATGTACAGAACTCTAAGAGCACAGCAAGGAGAACTCACCAGATCACCCCAGAAAGGGAACACCCAACTCCCAGGGCTCAGGTCCAGTCTGCTTAAGGTGGGGTTTGGTTCACTTTTTTGGCCAAGGGTTGTGAGTACTGGGATTTCTTCCTTGATCTTTTGTTTTGTTTTGTTTTGTTTTGTTTCTCCCAAAAACTCCCAGGCCTGCCTCTTTTTTTTTTTCTAATAAACCAATGAAAAGTAACAAAAGCTGATGAAACAGACAAACAAAGCACTCACCTCAGTGCTGCAGGGTAACCTAGTCAACCTTTAAATTAAAAAACCTGAGTTTCCAATCCTCTGCCTCTGAGGGTTCTGCAGGCAGCCTGTCTCCCTGCTGATAGAAGCAACTCAGGAACTTTATTTTAAGAAAGAAGGGTCTGGAACAAAAAGCAGCAAGGAATACAGGCAAAACACAGCCGAGCATGAAAGAAAGCTGAGATGAAGGGAGGAAAATAGCTGTATTACCTGTGGAGGCTTAGAAAAGCCAGCATAAAAGAGAGATGCCGGTTTGGGGTATTTGTCCCTAAGTTACAGATGCCAGCTTGAGAGCAATTTTTCCTTAACAATTTTTCGATGAGAGATTTTGTATGTTTGATTAAAAAGGACTGGTAATACATGGTAGGTGCTCAATGAATTATAAAAAAAAAGACTGTAAAAAAAGAAATTAGGGCAATAAACAAAAAAATTGGAAGATGTACTGATCACATTTGCAAATAGTCTTTAAACTCAGAAGAATGGAACTAATAATAGACAATAATATCTTTTTATATAAAAAAATCTCATTAAGCCATATTGGACACAGTCAAACTTATTTTAGTACAATTTAGCTCATAAATCAAAGGTTGAACTGATCTAGAAGGTGATTCAAAATTCATAATTAAAGCGATCTGGCCAGTTACCACATAGACAGAATAATCTTTCTATTACTTTGTAGCTAAAATAAATCCGTAGCCCTGCTTCTCCAATTTCTGGTGCAATCATTGAGTTCTAATGTTTCTTTCATTTTTTTATTTTTTGTCTTTTCATGTTCTTTTTTAAAAAAAAAAAGGTTTATCTTATTATTCTCATTTATGTATGTATATGTGTGCATGCAGGTGTGCATACATGTATAAGCCAGAAGAGGATGTCGGTTTCCCTAGCGCTGGAGTTACTGGCAGTTGTGAACTCCCTGACATGGTACTAGGAGACAAACTCTTGTCATCTACGAACCACTGAGCCACCTTCCGGCCCCTTGTTATAGCTTCTTGCTTTGTTTTTATCTAACCGTCTCTTCTTAGAATATAAAACAGCTTCAATCTGAGAAGAAAAAGACATACAACGTTACCCCAGGATATGAGATATACATCATGAAGTTTCTTTGAGTCCGTGCCAGTATCAAATGCCAGGTGATATGCTAGTTCCTAAAACGGCACAGCCAACAAAGATAGGCCTAAGTCAATTGAAAGCAGATGGCGAGAGGGGAGATTTTGTGACTGAAGGACAAAACAAAGCACCCCCCCCTCACCGCCAGAAAAGTTATCATGGAGACCAGCATCCCCCTCCCTAGAAAAACTATCAGGAAGATCAGCATCCCCCTCCCCAGAAAAACTATCACAGAGACCAGCATCCCCCTCCCCAGAAAAAGTGTCACTGAGGCCAGCATTTTCATTTTCTCTGGGTTTCGGATTCATCCGAAGTGGCCGGGTTAAGGTTCAATGGTTCCCAACTACATCTTTTGTGGTACTAAGGTAAGGCTTAGGCTTAAACAGGGGGAGAAGCATGAAGCCTGCTTTCCTGCTGGAGCGATCCCATCTGTCACTGACAGCACCTGTTACTCCAGTTATCAGAACTGTGTGGAATCTCTCCTAGAAGGCAATTTACTCCTGTGGCTGGCACTTAGACGTTAGTCTTTCTCTTCTCCCAGCATCAGATTCCTTGAGAAACTTTTTTCAAGGGTTTGGTGACAAAAGTCCCCTACTTTAAGATACAGGACCTTCTGCCCGGAGAGTTGCAATCGCACTGAGAAGTACTACAGATGACACGGTGTCTTAGTGAAAGCTCACAGGTACCACTAGAACACAGAAGGTCTTGAGGATAGCTCCATTTATGAAGCTTACACTAGGTGAGGCTCCTGCTAAGCTCCCTTAATTATTTTACTTGATTCCTGAGGATAATTCAATGATAGGACAATGTCCATTGTTCAGATCAGGAAGCTAAGGTATAGGAAAGTCAAGCAAATGGCCTAGGAGTCACAGTCATTAAACTCATGTGAAATTGCTCCTTTTAATTACCAATAAAATGTGATAGCTGATGCTGGTTGTCAAATTGACTGCACCTGGAATCAAGTAATATCCAGGATGCTGGGCACTCCTAAGAAGGATTCCTTAATCAGATTGTGTAAAGCTGGGCTAGCATAGCCTGAAGAACCACCCCGAATCTGGACCACACCTTCCAGATAAAAGGACCCAAAAGAAGGGAGTTTTGCTTTGTGCCTGCTTGCCCTCACGCCCAATAGCAAGTTGCTCCGATATTAGAACAAACTTCTCTAGGATTCCACCATAGATCAAACACTAGCAGCTCTCTAAGAGTCCCCCAGGGCCAGATTGGGATTGCTCAGACACACAGCCTTGGGGACTGAAAAATAACCAGATTCTCAGCCTTTTTGGTATGAGATAATTACCATCAAACTCCCGGGACTATGCCATATCCTGTAAGTACACATACATGCATGCGTGCACGCATGCATATATATAATCAAGCATATATATGCATAAACACATATATAACTATCATTTCTGTTCCTTTAGGTAACCCTGACTAATACACCAGTTAAAGCAAGGAACAAACAGGTTTTGAAAACGCTGCCTAAGGAAAATTGGCTGTTTAAACCCATATCCACTCAGCCCTGTTTCTGTGCTGACTCGTCTTCCAAGCAGGAGGCAGTAACGTCAGTCAGATCTCATAGTGCAAGGAAAACTACATCAACCCCTCAAAGCTCTGTCTGCAAATGTCATAGAGATGTCACCTGGAATGTTCTCCTCTGGTCTCACAGTGTCGATTTGACTGCTTCCTACTAATTTTATCAAGACAGATCACTTCAGCAATCAGAATAGCACGGTGCACTGAATGGACCCATGCTCGCATTTTCCTAGAAGACAGAACACATAAAAATACACCCCCCCCCTTGCTGGACATGGCCAGATTCTGTGTGCGAAGAGGAAAAGTAATGAATTCTTTCCTGATCGGCGAAGGATAGAAAGTCCAAGCGAGGCGACCGAAATCCATTCTTTAATTTGCAGCCAAGTAATTAGACGGCAGCAAAACGGCATCCTGAGTCCCTTGTAGAAAGCCCAACAAACAACCAGAGAGCGAACGAGCCTGCAATTATCTCAAGACAGTGGAAGTGTGTATATATGCTAATGACATGATAGAAAATAAATCCCTTATCAAAAGAATGTCTAACAGCCGAGAAAAGTCCACAGCATCCCTATGATAAAAAGAGATAAAAAAAAATGTAGTTCTCTTAAAAGTGTCAGTCTCTAAAAGCTGCTGCTCCTCACACAGGAAAACCTGGGGATGGAGACTATTCAGCTTTTAATCCCCATGTTCTTCCTTGTTCAGACTGATCATAATACTGTGCTATTGTAGAAATGTAGTTCTTTGAGGCTTGAAGAATATTAAAACTTGAGTGTCGAACATCTCATTAAACTGGACAGTTTTACTTGCCTCCAGACAACAGAAGAACTTAAAATTGGAACCTGATATTTTTATTACAAAACCATGGTTCTATATTTTGAATATAAAGTAATAAATATATGTGTGTTTTATGCATTTCAGTATACAATTTTACTCTGATAGTATTTTATACACTGTAATTATATAGAATTACACGTACTTACTGTTTGCATAATCGTAAATTTTAAAAAGAAACGGGAGTCAAATTGTAGGCTGACATTTTAAAATATGCATTAAGTACAAATTGCAAGTCGGGTAGCATCCACTTTTGTATTTACTGAGCTGTGATCTTTGTATTGGGGGCTGGAAATGCATTCCTGTGTCATTAAAGAAAATCCCAAACACATTGTCAGCTCCTTACTATGATAAATATGATGTATATTTATACTAACATTTCTTTTCTATTTCTAGCTTTTGTTAAGATTTCCTATTCTGTTCAACTTCAGATACGGTTAAGTCCTTGGGTAAATTAACATTCAATTCTACTCTTTCAGAAACAAGCCCTTTTGATTTTTGATAATTGCATTTGTGGGTCACTAATTACCTTGTTTTTTTTCTAACTCTTGACTCCAAGACTATTACTTGACTCCTTTTCCTCTATCTGACCTTCTGCTTTCATGTCACGTGGCCCCTCAGATAAGTGAGCACATGAATGTTGGCTTCTGCTGTGTGCTGGTTTGAATGAAAATGGTGCGATATGTTTGCATTCTTAGTCGCTAGTTGTAGATCAGTTAAGAAAGGAATATGAGGTGTGGGAGTAGGTGTGTCCCTGTGGGAGGAGGTGGGCTCTGAGATTTCAAAAGCCCATGCCAGGTCCCATGTCTCTGTCTCTTTCCCTCTGTCCCTCTGTTTCTCTCTCTCTCTCTCTCTCTCTCTCTCTCTCTCTCTCTCTCTCTCTCTCTCTCTCTCTCTCCCTCCACTGCCTGAGGATC
>NW_026069806.1:0-6703 GCF_014885135.2 Alexandromys fortis
GCTCAGAGAGAGATGCTCAGAGAAAGATGCTCAGAGAGAGATACTCAGAGAAAGATGCTCAGAGAAAGATGTTCAGCATCCACTGGTTACAGAGCAGTCAACTACAGAACATAATGAGGTTCCATCTCATACTCACTGAATATAGCAAAAATGGCACAGTAGCAAGTATTGGTAAAAAAAAATTAGAGAAATTTAAACCCTCATACGTTGCCAATGGAAATACAAATTGGAACAACCTGTGAAGAAAAGGGTGGGTAGTTTCTTTTAAAGTTAAAACTAGGGAACTGGAGAGATGCCTCGGTCATTAAGAGCACTTGCTGCTCTTGAAAAGGACCCAGGTTGTTCCCAGCACCCACATGGCAGCTCACAACCATTTGTAACTCCAGTTCCAGGGAGTCCAATGCCCTCTTCTAGCCTTCAAGGGCATTAGGAACACGTGGATGTACATACACACACACATGCAGGAAACAGGCTCTCTTAACTCTGCATCCTTAACTCCTCGTCCTCGTTACTTCTGGAACACTGAACACACTACCCATGATCCTTGAAACCCCAGAGAGACTTCCAACTCCAATCACATGTCCTCTCCCATGACCAAGTCATGCTCCACGCAAGTTTCTCCAGTGTGACACCTGAAGACAACCCTTCTCCAGCCTCAAGGGACCCTTTCTTTGCAATCTCTCCTAGAACCCGAACAGGTAGAGCAAGGGCCTTTTCTGCAAAGAACTAGTTCACAGTCCTCTGTTCACTCTGTAGCAGAGCTTAGCTGCACTGACCCAAAGTCAGTGTTTAAAAGTGACTATACCTGTGTTGGGAATCTAGCTGGTAGCCAAGGGTGAAAGTCATGAAACCATGGCAGTCCATGACCTCCGCTTAGCTTACCTGCTGTGCTGCAGAAGGCAACTTGTTCCTCTGTGGCTATAAGTAGATAATGCCCAGAGTTCCTGTGTATATTACCCTCCTAGTGCCCAAACTGACCAAAGGCTGGTGTTCACAAAGGCACCGCCATCACCCATGGCTCCCTCCTGCCACCTTCTGCATCTAAGGTCCATGTTTCCATGGCGGCCAATCAAGAGTTACCAGGCCACCCTGTAAAAATGCAACCATGACTCATACGACCTCCACAGCACACACATAGGGCGTGGGCAGGCAGAGCCCCACATGCTGTTTGCTGACAGCCAAAGTCGAAAACCAGCCACCAGCTGAGATTCCCAGGCCCCCTCTGAGGAGGGAAAAAAAACTGAAATCCAAAACACATCAGGGTGTGGACACTCCTGCCTCCTCAGCTTGACTCACCCAGCTCTACAGCGCCCACAAAACTGTGAGATCCAAAGAGCCATGGAGCCACCCGAGGCCAGGAGTGACTACCCCCAAACAGATATCAAATATTCCAGAGCTGCTGTGTCACACAGTGGAGCTACAGACAGCAGAGCCAACAGGAATGTCCGAGAGAACCCTTGGTTTCCCAGGGCATCTCTTCATCACTTATAACACATAGAGGGGGCATCAAGATCCCAAGGGTCACATGGGAGGTTTGGGGTAGAATTAAATATTTTAATTAAAAGCAGAGAGAGAGAGAAAAAAAAAACCTTTTAAAATATACAGCACACACATAGGACGAGTTATAGATGAGGGCTAAAGCAAAGAAGACAGTGGAAAGGAAAATTGAAGTAGAAAGAGATGGTCAGGTACCAGGAGGGATATCAACAACAGAGAGAGATCAAAAGCTGAGATGATCTTCCATGGGTGTTGCCAGTGCTTCCAAGCGTGCTGTGGCAGTCTTGTCCTGACAGAACCAACCACAGAGGTCTTTCCATTGCTGGTGTATTGCATCCATAGTTTGTGGGTCCTTAACAGACACTCAGAGCTGGAATTATCAAAACTGCAGCCAAACTGAAACCTATCAGTTTTCATCCAGCGCCAGTATGTAAAGTTTTTAAATTGCATTCTGCTGGTTCATGCTTTGTAGAACTAGCTGCCATTCTTAGAACCCAACTGTCTTAGCTTGCTTTCTATTGTTGTAATAAACACCATAACCAAAAGAAACTCGGCGAAGAAAGAATTTATTTCACTTTACTGGTTACAGTCCATCATGGAAGGAAGTCAAAACAGGAACTCAAAGCAGGAAGCTGGAGGCAGGAACTGAAGCAGAGACCATGGGGGAACCTTGGGTTGCTCTCCACGGCTCTCTGTTTGCTTTCTCATACAAGGAGGAACACCTACACAGGGTGGCACTACCCACAGTGGGTGGGGCCTTACCACCCCCATAAACTTGCCTAGTCTAATGGAGGCATGATCTCAGTTGAGGCTCCCTCTTCCCAGATGACTCTAGTTTATATTAAAATGACAAAAACACAATACAACTAACCAACACGCCAACTCTCACCCTGGAACACAATCACCTGAGGTCCACACAGATCAAGAGCCACCTTGTGGAAAAATCTTACAAAAGCCCTGCTAATCAATCAAAAGGTGCCCTTCTGGGAACTATGTCAGACATGTATGGAAACTCCTTCAGACTGAGGAGCCTACAGTGTCACAGATAAGGAGAAGCAAAACCATTCCAGAAAATTCTTGACCAGTCCGAGGGTTTCAACTGCTCAGTGCAAGGAGTACCAAAGCCAAATCCTAGTCAGAGTAGCCCTGGCCCTGCAGTGGTTTCTTGCCTCAGGGTAGGGGTAGCGCCACTCAAGAGCTGGAGAGGAGACCAGGCCTCCTGAAGTCAAAAGGAAGATTTTTTTCCTTTAAAAGGCCATTCTTCCTTCATCACTGAACGGCATGGCTGAGGGTTCTCTGGTACAGTCTGTTTTGTCTTCTCTTCGGCTGCTTTCAGACTCTGTTCACCCTGCCTTAGTTAACACAAAGCTGTAAACCGTGGCTTACATTACCCTCTGTCCCCGTGACACACAAATGAAGACAAATATATTGAAAGAGGCTCTCTCTCTCAATTTTTTTCTCACTCTAACTCTGTCAAATGACATAGTTCTAATCCATGTTTTTAAACCAATGTATTGACAATACCCATTACATGTAGACTATATTTTAACCATTTGTCCAAGAGAGTGTTATAATTTATAAAAGAAAACAGGTTCATAGAAGAATGTTGAGAAAAAAATATTCTTCAGAAGGGCTTTATTAGGAGAGTTATAGGATCTCCTAGTGGTTATAGGCAGCCACGCTGAGGCCCGGAAGTAGGATGGCCACAGGCCTAGTATGGCATGTGTCCTGAAGAAGACATCACAGTTTCTCTCCATCCTGATGGATTTAGAGAATTATAGCATTGTGTTATAGATAACACAATGACATCCAGGAGGGAGAGACAGACTGTCAGCTCAGCAGCACAAAAGGAATATCGTGCTCTTACAGATCTATGGGTGACTAGACTATGTGCCGAAAGCAGAATTCTAACTCAAGGCCATCTGGGTCAGGGCAGTAGGAAAGGGGAGTTAAAGTGGCAGATGAGAGGGAAAGAACTCTGTGGGAGCCACAAGGCCACAGCAGGCTTATCAGCTCTCTGGGGAGAACTCCAAAGAGTGTGGCCTGATTTCTAGGAGACACAGAGAGGCAGCTAAAGGCTCTGTGATCAAACAGATAGGATGTACATTGTTTGCCTTTTTATTGCCTTCGATGTTGAAGCATGTTTTCTCTGAATGCAGAACATTGGATGACAGACAAAGCCTGAGGGCAACATTAGATGTCTTTCTCGGTTGCTCTCCACCTTACTTTTGACATAGAATTTTTCACTGACCCTAGTATGCATTAATTTGACCAGGCTGGCTGGCCAATGAGCTCCAGAGATCCGGCAGTCTCTATCCTGGCCCCTAGCACTGGGGTTTATACATCACTGTTCAAGGCAATTCCTGAGTTTCTCTTCCATCAGGTTCAGTATCTGGTATATGTTCAAAACTTTAATGCATTTATAATAGAGTTTTGTACAGGGTAATAAATATGAATCTGTTTGCATTCTTCTACATGCAGACATCCAGTCTAACCAGCACCATTTGTTGTAGATGCTGTCTTTTTTCCAATGTGTATTTCTGATTTCCTTATCAAAAATCAAGTGTCTATAGTCGTGTTGATTTATGTCTGGATCTTCAATTTATTATACTGATCAACGTGTCTTGTTTTATACCAATACTATAATTTTCATTACTATAATTCTGTAGTACAACTTGAAATAGGGAATGGGATGGGGGGGGTAGTGCACGCCTTTAATCCCAGCACTCGGGAAGCAGAGACAGGTGGATCTCTGTGAGTTCGAGGCCAACCTGGTCTACAAGAGCTAGTTCCAGGACAGGCTCCAAAGCTACAGAGAAACCCTGTCTTGAAAATGAAAAACAAAATCACAAAAATAGGGAATAGTGAGACCTCTATCAGTTCTTTATTATTCAGGATTGTTATATATCCTGGTTTGTTGTTTTTTTTTTATTTTTCCATACAAAGTTGGGATTTGTCCTTTCAAGATCTGTGAAGAATTAATTGTGTTGAAATTTTGATGGAGATTGCATTAAATCTGCAGATTACTTTTGGTAGGATGACTATTTTTACTACGTTAATCCTACTGACTCATGAGCATGGAAGATCTTTCCATCTTCGTGTATTTTCAAGTTTTTTCTTCAAAGATTTGAGTTTTTATCATACAAGTCTTTCACTTACTTAGTCAGAATTATCCCAACATGTTTTATATTATTTGAGACTATTGTGAAAGGTGTTGTTTCTCTGATTTCTTCCTCGGTCCATTTGTCATTTGTATATAGGAAGGCTACTGATTTTTATGAATTAATCTTGTATCCAGCTTCTTGCTAAAAGTGTTTACCAGATATAAGAGTTCCCCAGTGGAATTTTTAGGGTCATTTATATATACTATTTTATCACCTGCAAATAAAGATACTTTGACTTCTTCCTTTCCAATTTGTAGATCAATGAACTCCTTCAGTTGTCTTACTGCTCTGGCTAAGGCTTCAAGTATTATATTGAGTAGACATGGAGAGGGTAGACAACCTTGTCTTGCTCCTGATTTTACTGGAAATGTTTTGAATTTCTCTCCATTATTTTGATGTTGGCTATGGCATTGCTGTAAACTGCCTTTATTATATTTAGGTATGTCTATTGTGTCCCTAAGCTCTCCAGGACTTTATCATGAAGGGGTATGGATTTTATCAAAGACATTTTCTGCATCTAATGATATGATCCTGTGGGGTTTTTTTCATTCGGTTTGTTTATGTGGTAAATTACATTTATTGTTTTTTTTTTTTTAATTTTTTTTTTTTTTTGAGACAGGGTCTCACTATGTAGCTTTGGCTATCCTGGAGCTCACTATGTAGTTCAGGTTGGCCTCGAACTCACAGAGATCCGCCTGCCTCTGCCTCCCAAGTGCTGGGATTAAAGGCGTGTGCCACCACCACCCGGCTCCTGAAACTTTTATTAGGCTGGCCTGGAGCTCAGTGAAGCTGTTGCCTCAGGTCAGGCATACACCGTCACACAGGCAAGATTTGTATCTCTAACACACTCCTAGTGGCCTTTTATTTTTTTTTAAATATGTAGTTATTTATTATATATACAATATTCTGTATGCCTGTATGCCTGCGGGTCAGAAGAGGGCACAAGATCTCACTACAGATGGTTGTGAGCCACCGTGTGGTTGCTGGGAATTGAACTCAGGACCTTTGGAAGAGCAGGCAATGCTCTTAACCGCTGAGCCATCTCTCTAGGCCGGCCTTTTATTTCTTTTAATGTTTTTTTGATTAAGGTTTATTAAATAGCCCTGGCTGATTTTGACTCTCCCTTGTCCTCACAATCTGCTTGCCTCAGCCCCTGAGTGCTGGGATTATAAGTGTGGGCCAAGACACCTTGCTTTTCCTCACAGATTTTTAGAACTGTCTAAAAGCAAAATTCAGTGACCAAAACTCTTTAATTGAGGAAGGAGGAATAGGAAATAACCAACTTGATCATGGAGATGATTCTGAGCAGGTGCCGCCTTTGGAAGGTTCCTGTATAGACAGGAAACTAGCCACAGCAGCACTCAGGAGTGGCCTTGGCTTGGAGACAGATTCTGGGGCATTAGTGCTGATTAGATAGATTTGCTGTCAAACTAGTCTATTGGGCACGTGCTGTTTCTTGGCAACTGAATCCTTTGTTTAAACAATCTGAGTGCTGGTGAGGGTAAATGATCTTTTCTATTTTGGAAACCGCCTGCTCCCAGTGCCTCAGCTAAGATGCTTCCAGAGAGGTTTGCTCACCTGGTTCTGACCCTTCCTCAAGGCTGTCGGTTGCAGTTCCCGGTTCTGAAGAGGCGCTCTCCCAAAGCTGGCTGCGTTTCCTGTTGGTTCTGAGTGACAGCCAGGGCTGTCTTTGAACATGATATCAATAATACTTTTAAAAAAGCAAAAGACTTGCGCTGGAGAGATGGCTCAGTGGTTAAGAGCGCGTACTGCTCTCCTCGAGGACCTGGGTTTGAGTCCCAGCATCCACAGCTGGCACACAGTCAGCTGTAACTCTAGTTCCATCTAACACTGGCTGTGGGGCCCCTGCACTCACAGGCACACCCCCACATACACAGAACGTAAAATAGGAAAATTAAATCCTTAAGGCTTTCTGGCACTCATTCAGCTTTAAATTTTTATTTATTTTTTAATTTAAATTTTTTTGGTTTGGGCGGTGGTGGCGCACGCCTTTAATCCGAGCACGCGGGAGGCAGAGGCAG
>NW_026069807.1:0-3245 GCF_014885135.2 Alexandromys fortis
AAAAAAAAAAAAAAAAAAAAACCTGGAGAGCACAGTGGCCCACACAGATGTCAGAGACTGTGGCTCAGGAATGTGAAGTAAAATCCAGTGTAAGGATACAATATTCTGAAAATATCTCTTACATAGTAAGAGACTGGTACTTTTACTGAACCTCACAGCCAGAGTTAACAATACACCATGAAGTGACGTAAGGCTGCTAGCCTACTGTGTACTCAAACCTGCCTTTTACAAGAACAATATAATAAACCAACCTTATTTGTTTTTGATTTCCCATGTAATAAATGTCTAGCACCTAAGCCCCTGCATAAGTGTAATTGTAAATTATGTACTCTTCCATGCCCCTGGCCCAGAGAAGGCATGTGTATCATTTGCTAAAAGCAGAAATACAGACAGACGTTGAAAGCCACCTCCTAAAATCTACTATGAAGATTGAAAGCAACCATTTATGGATATTGGTTAATAAACAATGATGTTTGTTATTTGGGTCAGTCGGGATCAGTTGGAGCCAGAGGCAACCCCTTGTACAACTCTGTTAAAGATTTCTGGTAAGTATTCCATTCCTTCCCTGTGTGATGCTTTCTGTGCTGTTCAATAAATACAGACTGAAGAGGCAGACACACATGTCAGACACCATTCATACACACAAGGACACGTACAGTACATACAGGCACATACAACAGACAGCCACAGAGACACATTCAGCTCATATGACAGACAAACAGGCATAGACAGAGGACAGAGACAGAGAACATGAAATAGAAAATTAAAACCTGTTCTCACTCTTGGTTAAATGAGGAAGTGTTTTTCTCTCCTTAATTTGATACTGATGCATTAAAAAAAAAAAAAGCTAATGAAAATAATCCAAGCAATCCAACAACAGACACCCAACAAGCAACAGAGCAAGACAGAGAAAGTACCCTCCTTTCTCTTAGGTGGTACCTTACAAGCATCAGAACTCTACAAAGAGGTTCTCGGGAAACATGGAGCTAGAATATTCTGATTGACACTAAAAAAGTAATTTCATTTTGTGGTTTTTCTGAGACAAGGTTTCACTCTGTAGCCCAGGCTGTTCTCGAACTCACAAAGTTCCACCTGTTTCTGCCTCCGAGTGCCAGGATTAAAGGTGTGTGTCATCATGCCTGACATAAAGATAGGAGTCTGAAAGGTGACTGAGAGAAGGGAAGACGCAGTCTGGTGAACATCCTAGAGAAGGAATCACAGACTGGTGCTGGTAAGAATAATGACCCAGAGGCTGGAGGACTCTGCAAGATGCAAGCTGATTTGCTTAACAAATTCCAGATAAAGCAGAGATGAAAAAGACAACCTCAGATAAATGATCTCGCAAATTGTAGCACTCAATATTTATGGCATGAATAAATTTTACTCTAAAACAATATCCTCAGGCTGATGAGATGAGTTGCAGGAAAGGAAACTGCCAGGCCTGAGGACTTGAGTTCTAGCCCCGAGGCCATTATGGTGAAAGGGGAGAACCAACTCCTCAGGGTGTCCTCTGACCTCCACACATATGCTTTGACACTTGCGTGTAAGTACACACACACATACAAAATAAAACACGCACAAAAATAAAGGCAGTCATAATAACATTCTGAAAGCTAGAGCTAGCTTACCCCAACCTCTATGCTTTTTTAATAATGCCCAGGCACAAACTACTTTACAATTGAACCTTGAAAAAATACATAACCTTATTTTATTCAATTCATGTAGAAAATAGAAAATAAGGAAATCTGTCCAATCCATTTTATGGAATCAATTGCTTTATGATCAATTTTATTTTATTAATAAAAGTAAATAAAGACAGTAAAGGAAGGATTAATGTTTAATCACTTGTGAATAGAGACACACAATATAAATAAATTATTGGCTATTTAAATCTATATAGATATATTTTAAAAATTAGTGCCAATAGTTCCAACTTTCAGGTAAGCATATACAGCATTTAAAAATGATTACTCTGTCCTAAAACATGTAAAAAAGAGACAAACTAACAAGGCAACAATGTCCTCCTCCTTCCCTCCTCCCAACCCACTGCAGATAAAAATAAATGTCTGTACATAGGAAACTTCTTTTTTTATATATTTATTTATTATTTATTATGTATACAATAGTCTATCTGTGTGTATGCCGAAGGCCAGAAGAGGGCACCAGACCTTATTACAGATGGTTGTGAGCCACCATGTGGTTGCTGGTAATTGAACTCAGGACCTTTGGAAGAGCAGGCAATGCTCTTAACCACTGAGTCATCTCTCCAGTCCCCATAGGAAACTTCTTTTGTTGTCACTAAGAGCTTTTTGCTTTATAATTTTCTATTATTCTTCAATTAAATGTTTCATTCTTAGGGTATGAAGGCTTTTTTCTAGCTAGTAATATTTCCACTAATAATTGGAATGCTAGCATAAAATACCTTTCATTTCTACTTAAGAAGAATTTTTCTATTATTTTTATTACTGTGCATTTATAAGTTTCATTATGATATTTTCATATATGTTTTCCATGTACTTTGATCATATTTACGCTTCCCATTAGTCAATTCTTCTTCAACTCATGAGAGAAGTAAAACCCCAGGGAAGTCATTGCCCCCACAATTGAAAGAAAAGGTGAATATCTAAGGATTAGCAGGTGGGATATGTCTGCACAGTTTACAATGCAGACACACCATCCCTGGAAAACAGAAATAAATAGCATTTCCTTTCTTAAAAAATAACCTTTCTAGCTTATACTTTGGACGGAAACCCTAAGCATAAAAAGCAAAAGTAAAGGCCAATAGAAGACAATGTAGTTGAATGTGTTCATAGTCCCAGCGTGGTGGAAATTTACAAACAAGACTCAGAATCAAAACTGTGGTAAATTTACCAGTACCACTATAGATAACAAAGTTGTCAGAAAACTAACTGACTGCATTAAGAGTAGAAAACTGGATAGTAATTAGATTCATCAAAGCTACTTGCAGATCAGAAAAAGGCAGAAACACACGAAAAAATGAGCCAAGTCTACTAATAGCCACAGAAGGAAAGTCATTGAGTAGTTTGGACTCATGAAAGTCAAATCTCTAATCA
Organism: Alexandromys fortis; assembly: GCF_014885135.2. Taxonomy (NCBI): domain Eukaryota; kingdom Metazoa; phylum Chordata; class Mammalia; order Rodentia; family Cricetidae; genus Alexandromys; species Alexandromys fortis. The sequence goes on from NW_026069807.1 coordinate 3,075, forward strand.
CGTATGATTTTATATGTATCAAATTGATAAGCAGAAAGGGAAACAGAAAGTGTAGGTGAGGTGAGAGCACTCATGCTAGCTACCCTTGGTGAAGTGTCAACGTGCTCTTTCATTGTTTACCTTCTGTGCGTGTGTACAGTTTCTTGCTCAGGCTGGGCAAGGGCTACACCC
>NW_026069807.1:9451-9829 GCF_014885135.2 Alexandromys fortis
TACATATATATATATATATACATATATATATATAAGATTCATCCCTCATGGGAAATTTGAACCTTGCCTTTCTTTGGGAAATCATATAATTCTATATAAATACCATAAAGTGGCTATAAAATGAAATATTCAGAATCATTTCTGAATAATGCATTTGAATAAAAACAACAGAATAAAGTTGCAAAATAACCCATTAAGATTGTTCTGCCACTTGGAAATATTTGGTTTGCTATTAATTTCTACTGAACTGAAAAATTCACTAATTGCTACTTACCACAAATTCAGACGTTATTCCCCTTACAAGCTTTTTCTGACTCTGGCTGTATGGACAGCATCAGAAGATCTGGAATGAGTCAGAATAAACCTGATTCCTGGACT
>NW_026069808.1:0-2286 GCF_014885135.2 Alexandromys fortis
AACCAAAATAAAATAAAATAAAATAAAATAAAATAAAATAAAATAAAATAAAATAAAATACAATGCATGATAGGAGTACCAGAGAATTTTATTTACCAAAAAGATAAACTCACAAAATAAAAAGTATATAAAGAGATGATTCTTTTGCAATTTACGTAATTTTTACTATCACATTTCTAGTTTTGAAAGGACATAAAGATCACTAAGATATATCAAAAAATGACTATGGAAGGCAAGAAGTGAACAAAGAAGCCACAGAATATAGAGCAGCACTTATCAGTGAGAGCAAGTGAGTCAGGAGACAGAATGGGCAGTTTACCAGCTGGGAGATGATCTAAACACCCACATTGTAAACCTGCGCATTTATACAAATGGTGGCTGCAGACTAGAAACTCAGAGAAAACAGCACACGAGATAATTTCCCAAGAATTAGCCAGTCTGAGGACTTTCTTTCACTTTGTTTTTAAGTTTCCATTCCAAATTGCTGCCAGCACATATGATTCACGGAGCATGTTTTTCTTTACATGTATCTGTTGAGCTACCAAATACAGAAACGGAGCTGAAATGACACTGTTGCTCAGAAATAAATAAATAAACAATAATTCACCATAAGTGGATTCAGTATTGCCATATCTCCTCCCAATTCTTTCCTAAAGTGTTAAAAATGAAAAGCTACAATGTTACTCATTTTCTCTTCCCCATTGGTATGTATTTTGCCAGGTGTGGTTAAGCACACCTAAAATCCCAGCATTTGGAAGGCTAAGGGAGAAAAATTATCACAAATTCAAGGCCTTTGGAGTAAAGCCCTGCCCAGCCACATACAATCAAACCTCCTTGGGACTAACAGCAGCTTTGGTGCACATTTTTGAAAAGCCTCTGGAATGAATACTTCCCAGCCACTGACAGGACAGCCTGAATCCACCTGAGTTACAAGGTGAGGTTCAATCTACATCCAGCACCAACCTGTCTGGTTGGATCTCAGAGAATTAAAACAGGTCTAAGCTGTGGTCCTCTACCCCAACCTGAAACCCAGAGGGTTACAATTTTATGCAATCTAAAAAGAAGTGTAATGGTTTTTTTCCTGCTCCCTTTTATTCATTCTTTTAATCTATTTACATGTGGTGGACACACGCAAATTTCTAGGGGTATCAAGATTATAAAACAGAACTTCAAGTGAAAAACGTAGACCTAAATGTGTAAAATTCCTGATGACAGAGCTATTCCACCCAATTAAATTGCTATTTTATTTTATTTATTTATTTATTTATTTATTTATTATGTATACAATATTCTGTCTGTGTGTATGTCTGCAGGCCAGAAGAGGGCACCAGACCCCATTACAGATGGTTGTGAACCACCATGTGGTTGCTGGGAATTGAACTCAGGACCTTTGGAAGAGCAGACAATGCTCTTAACCTCTGAGCCATCTCTCCAGCCCTTAAATTGCTATTTTAAATTAGTCCTCTAAATCATGCCCTTCATTATTTTTCTATTGTTGTAAGACTTTGATAAAATAATCCACATGCCAAACAACTCACCCTAGTAACATGAAATTCAGAGGGTTCTTTAGTATATTCAAGAGTGTATAATCATCATCATTGTCTAAATTTTTGAGGTGTTTGTTTTGTTTTGTTGAGACAGGGTCTTACTATGCAGCCTTGGCTAACCTGGAACAATGTAGACCAGGCTGGGCTTGAAATCATAGAGCTCCACCTGCCTCTGCCCTCCAAGTGCTGGAATTAAAAGTATGTGCCACTATATCCAGCTTCTGCTATTAATTTTAAAACCTTTTCATCAACCTAAAAACAAACCCCTAATTTACTGGAAGTTTTCACTCTTGTCTCTCTCCCAAAACCCTGGCAACTACTAACTTATTTTCTGTCACTCTGGATTTTCCTGTGCTGAATATTTAGTATAAATGTAATTCATACAGATAGAATAAACACAATGTCTTTTGCAATATGCTTCTTCACTTTGCATGTTCACTTTGCATGTTTGCAGGGTTCATTCATAGTATAGTATCAATACCTCACTCCTCTTATGTCAGTGTGTTTTCAGATAAAAGAGGAAACAAAACTATTCAAAAGCATCAAATACTTTAGTGCTTGAAATTATACACATAGATATCTTATTTTTGAGAAAGATTAAATTTTAATAATTCTAAATACTTAATGTTTTAAACTAACAGCTTGTTATAGTTTGCCTCTTTGTTGTCATGATAACCAAAAGCAACTCGGAGCAGGAAGGGGTTTATTTGGCTTACAGGTTACAAAAAAAAAAAAAAAA
>NW_026069808.1:4484-6521 GCF_014885135.2 Alexandromys fortis
AAAAAAAAAAAAAAAAAAAAAGAAAGTCCCTATTCTGAAGGAGTTTGTGTTCTAATGTAGAAGACACAACACATAAAATGCCAGGTGGAGTCCAAAGGAAAATGTAGTAGGACACAAGAGACAGAGTGACAAGAAGGGAACTGTTTTGGTAGCAAAATATTCTTTAATAAGACGACATCTGAACAGAAACTATAACAAAATGAAGGAAAGAATCAAATACAAAGAACTAGGGCAAGGTATCAGACCCATCTCTGACAACATGGTACACCTTCATAGTTCATAATCCTAAAATGCTGAATTTCAGACATCGGCAGCTGTGGCTGAACTAAAGGAAGAAAACGACAGTGAGACTAGAGCACTAACAACAGCACCTGGGTGTTGAGAAAGGAAAGGAGACAAAGCTAGGGGCCAGAGCAAGGCGAGTCATCCAACGGGCAAACTCAGTGGGTCAACTAAAGAAAAAGAACCTGGGGGCTGGAGAGATGGCTCAGTGGTTAAGAGCACTGCCTGCTCTTCCAAAGGTCCTGAGTTCAAACCCCAGCAACCACATGGTGGCTCACAACCATCTGAAATGAGGACTGGTGCCCTCTTCTGGCCTGCAGGCATACACACAGACAGAACATTGTATACATAATAAATAAATAAATAAATATTTTAAAAAAACTGTACGTGCATGTATGAAGATGTCAAAGAATAAGAAAAATTAAACTATTAAAAAAAAAAGAAAAAGAAAAAGAACCTGCAGATCGGGCATGAGAAGCATTTGATGTGTTGGCTCTCAGGCCAGCTTGGAGACAGAACCCACCTGTGCAGTCTAGAAACACTCAAACTGAAACTTCCACTCGAGGTGGTAAAACACTGGAGCACAGCAGAACAAAGACCAATCCAGACAGGAAGAACCCACTTTAAATCCACACCTCAAACCATATTCATAAATTGAAACCAGAAGTTCTTGTTTTGTTTTATACTAGTGATTGAACTGGGAACCATCAACACAATGGAGCTCCCTCGAAGCAGTGGTTCTCAGCCTCTGGGTAGAGACCACTTTCAGAGTCAAACGACCCTCACAAAGAGGTCGCTTCGCAGATATCCTACATAGCAGATATTCACATTACAACTCATAACAGCAACAAAATTATGAAGTAGCAGTGAAAATAAATATTTTATGGTTGGGGTCACCACAACATGACTGTATTAAATGGTCACAGCATTAGGAAGGTTGAGAACCATTCCTCTGAGCCTATAAACTCATAAGTTTTTTTTTAATTTCATAAAGCAGGAGCCAAGTATGACAGCCAATGCCTATAATGCTATCACTGTGGAGAAGCAGGAAGATTGCAAAGAGTGTGTTCCAGAACTGCCTGGGTTATACAGTGAGTCTCTGTCTCAAATAAATAAATCACAAAATAATGACGACAAAAGCTCCCAAGAATGGGCAGAGAAAGTCTTTCAGAAACTGATCCATACACCCAAGGAACATGAAAATAATTAGACACTAAGTATAAAAATGGGGGGCCAGTCGGGGGTCACGATGGGCAGCAAGATGGCTTCCGCCAGCAGGGTCGTGCAGGTAGTGAAGCCACATACTCCATTAATAAGGTTCCCTGACAGAAGAGACAATCCTAAACTCAGTGCCTCAGACATTTGAGGTCTGCTGGGCTACCCTCTCACTCTTCTGTAATTTCACAGCATTCTAAAGGAAGCCACCAGACACTGCAGAAATACTAAAAACATTACCTCAGAAATACAGAAGGAAACCTATATCTCAAGAAGAAATGGACTTCATCCAGCGTGGAGGTCCAGAATGTCCGCTGTGGCTGCTGTTTGTCGCCAGACAAAAGGATTATCTTTACAATAAAGGACTTCCAAAATGTCAAATGAAAATTGTATATTAAGCAACCTTAATAAATATTCTGCAAAAAGAATGAAGTATAGAAACTCTAGATGGCCACTTGTATCTCCTCAATGTATCTTGGTCAGCTTCTCTAGCAAGCTGGTCTGCATACCTATTAAAGTCACATTTTTACATAAAAAAAA
>NW_026069809.1:0-2491 GCF_014885135.2 Alexandromys fortis
ATAATTCTCCTTTTAGAGTTACATCGATTATTGGTATCACCAGGTATATGCTGATTAGGCACAGTGCCAGGCACATGTAAAGTGTCCTGCACTGTATTTTCCATGAGGACCATTTGCATCCCATTCCTCATGCCTTACCAATTTTAGGTCAGCTTTACCTTGTAATATCCACATGTTATTTGCATGCCCTTCTGTTATTATTTCTGCAGGTGATATTCCCTGTTTTTTTTTGGTTCCTCTAAATGGCATGATGAGGTCTAATTAGTTTGTTTTCTCATACTTCTGGATATTCTAGTCTTATATTTTTATGAATGGCTTCCTGTATTGGTGACTGTCTGTTTAGCCTTGGTCTTTGATTTAATTCTATTACTGCTAAATGTAAGGCTTTCCATAGTGGTTGCTCTTTTTTCAACAGTTTTGCTTTTAATAAGCCATTAAATCTTTCTATGCTTCCTCCTGCTGTGGGTGTATAGGCTTGATGAAATTCCCATAATATTGCTAATTGTTTGGTCAGTCGTTGCGTTAATTTTCCTGTAAAATGTGTGCCTTGATCACGCTGTATTATATCTGGGTGTCCATATGCTGCTGTCTATGCTAATATTGTTATTATGCATGTTTTCTGATCTGGTTTATGTCCATCTTTTACCATCCCCAGACCTGTACAGATATCTACCATTGTACATGCATATCTGTTCCTAAATTTTGCTAGTGGGCCTATAAAGTCTATTTGTACTATTTTATTAAAGTACCATTTGGTCCCACTGTAACTCTATAATTATGTGTGAATTTTTTACATTGTGATGGACAATTATTGCAAAATTGTATTACTGATTTGATTTGGGACCATCTTGATCTTATATTTTGTTGGTCAAACCATTGTTTTAGTGCATGTGTTCCTATGTATCCCAATTCTTCATGTAATTTTAGAATTTCTTGTAGGTGTACCTCTTTAGTTAGGTCTGGGTTCAAGATTTTAATCCAATCTTGTTTTATCTTTATTTTGTTTCCTTTCTGGGGTATTGTTTTGTAAATTGCCTTTTATTTAATTGCTGCTGCTGCCAGCTTATCTACAGGGTCATTATATTTATGCATTTCATCTTTTTTACCTGTTTGTGCATCTAAATGGAACACTATGATTTTCATCATTTTTGTTGCTTCTGCCATTTCTATCCATGCTTCTTTGGACCAGATATCTTTGCCTGCTATTTTCCAATTATTTTGTTTCCATTTTCCTGACCAAATCGCTATACCATTGGCTACACACCAAGAATCAGTAAATATATGTATACTATTCTGTTTTTCTCTTTGAGAGTGTGCTATAGCTATAGCTGCAGCTGTAACTTCTGCATGTTGTGCTGACTTGCTCATACCACTGTTAATATTGTGCCATCTTTGGGTCTATATGCTGCTGCTTCCCAATGTATAATATTATTTTTTGAGATTGAGGATCCATCTGTAAACCATGCATTTATCATCCCTGGATTATATTCTTCTGTCCATCACAGCCCTATTGGCTTTGGTATATTAGGGGTTTTGGTTATTTCTGGCAATTTTAATGTTGGTTTTTGTAAAATTTGTCCTGAAATGTTAGGTATGTTTCCTTTTTGGGATATCTGGTTATTGTTCAAAAATTCTTGTAAATACCATTTCCATTGTAGGACTTTACCGTCCATTGGTAATCCTGACCATGCTTTTCCTGGTGCCTTAATCCAGTCCATTATTGGTGTGATTGTTCTTATGATTACTGCATTATTTTATAATAATGAATGTATTGTTCTTAATGCGTCATATACTGTCCAAATAGTATTTTCAAATAAACTAAATTTATTTTCAGTCCACGGAAAGCATCTACTATAAAAACCTACTGGTGTAATAGTTTTATCTGTTTTCGTAAAAATATTCCAATTGCCATATCCTTGATAATATAAAATATCCAATATTACTGTTTGTTCTGGTTATATAAATGTTAATTTACTAAATTCCTTAACATATTCCTGGCATGTTTTTAATGCCTCTTCCTGTTCTTTATGCCACACAAAGTCCTCTGATTTTCTTATTATTTTATATAAAGGTTGTAAAATAAGATGTGAATAAGGAATGTGTTGTCTCCAACATCCAAAGATTCCTTTAATATGTTGTATCTCACTTTTATTTTTTGGTGGTTCTAGGGATTGTATCTTATCAATGACATTGTCTGGTATTTTAGGTCCATCAGTGCTCCAATGGACTGTTAAAAATTTCACTTGTTGTGATGGACCTTGTATCTTATCCATATTGATTGTCCATCCATTATCTCTTAAATGCTGGACTAAAATTCTTAATGTCTGTAGCATCTTCCTTTAGTTGTGCTATAATTAATACATCATCTACATATGATAATATTTTGCCCTTAACTTCTGGTAATGTTTCTAATGTTGTCATCAGTGTTGCATGTGCTATAATTGGACTATTTAAATATCCTTGTGGCAATCTTTTAAATCTATATTTTTTA
>NW_026069809.1:3881-4476 GCF_014885135.2 Alexandromys fortis
CACCTTTGACCTCTCCTGACCTTTTGCCCTGGCAGTGAGGTGATACAATATGAAGACTCTCCTGAGATGCTTTTGAAATTTCCAGTGTGCAAAACTATGAACTGAATGGATATCTGCTCTTTATAAATTACTCAATCTGTAGTTTCCTGGTACAGCTGCGGAGAACACTCTAAGAGTACTAGCAATGGTGTAACTAAGGTTTGCCTCTGGTAGTGTTTACTGTCGCATATGTAAATAATCCTCAGGTTTGCTTTGCTTTTACGGATTTATGAAAAGTGACCTTATTGTGAACTTAGATAGTTCTATATATAGTTCCATCCTAAGAATGTGTCATGAGAAATTGATATATTAAATCTATGAGAAAATACTCACTCTATGACCCTGGTATAACCCAGAAGATTGATATGAACAGCCATTAAGTAAAAGAATATTTTAATACTTTTTCACACAGTCCTTTCCTCTATTTACATGATATGAGATATTATCATGAAAAATTTCACAACCACCCTTTTATTATATTTTCAAAGACCATACCCTCTGCTTCCTATCCCTCTTCCTTAAATGTAAATTGAAAAAGAAGTCTCAATATTGAAAT
>NW_026069810.1:0-683 GCF_014885135.2 Alexandromys fortis
ACAGGGATGGAATGAATTGTGCCTATAATCATTTTTGTACTTTCAATTCCCTTGATTTGATAAAGGGGAATTACAGTGCATAAAGTATTACATATGAAAATTAACATCTGTTGAAATAAATATAAAACTCTTGAAAACTGTAAATGCAAGGATTGTTCAGAAAGTTTTGTCATAACTTTGCATTTTTATCATTTCAGCTTCCAAGAGTGATGTTCTGATGACCCAAACTCCAGCCTCCTTAGCTGTAAGCCTTGGAGTTCAAGTCTCTATCTCTTGCAGGGCTAGTCAGAGCCTTGTACATAGTAATGGAAATACCTATTTGTATTGGTGCCTGCAAAAGCCAGGCCAGTCTCCAAAGCCCCTGATCTATGAGGTTTCCAAGCGATATTCTAGGGTGCCAGACAGGTTCATTGGCAGTGGGTCAGGCACAGACTTCACACTCAAGATCAGCAGAGTGGAGCATGAGGACTTGGGGATTTATTACTGCATGCAACATACACATATTCCTCCCACAGTGATTCAAGCCCTAACAAAAAGTCCTTGCTTGGATTGGCCCAGCTGCTAAATATGTTATTCATCTGTGTCAAAAAAATGTTGAGGAACTTCAGATTATTGATTTCAGCTGAGGGACTTCTAGCATGAGTTCCTTGAGGATAACTCCAAACTTATTAATTTCTGTCTTC
>NW_026069810.1:2762-6578 GCF_014885135.2 Alexandromys fortis
GGAATTTTAGTGTAGTTTTTTTGCGATTATTTTTTATTGATTTTTTTGAGCTCTACATTTTCCTTTGCTCCCATCCCTGCCTCTCCACTCATCCCTTCAATCCTTCCCCAATTTACTCAGGAGATCTTGTATTTTTCTATTTTCCATGTAGATTAGATCTATGCAAGTCTCTCTTAGTATCCTCATTGTTGTCTTAAGTTCTCTCTGGGATTGTGGCTTGTCAGCTGGTTTTCTTTGCTTTATTTTTAAAAACCACCTATGATTGAGTAAATGTAATAATTGTCTTTCTGTGTCTGGGTTACCTCACTCAAAATAATGTGTTCTAGCTCAATCCATTTGCTTGCAAAATTCAAGATGTTCGTTTTTCTGCTGTGTAATAATACTCCATTGTATAAATGTACATATTTTCCTTATTCATTCTTCAGTTGAGGAACATTTAGATTGTTTCCAAGTTCTGGCTATGACAAATAATGTTGTTATGAACATAGTTGAGCACGTGTCCTTGTGGCATGATTGAGCATCCTTTGGATATATACCCAAAATTGGTATTACTGGGTCTTGAAGAAGGTTGCTTCATAATTTTCTGAGAAATTGTCACCCTGACATTCAAAGGAGTTATACAAACTTTCATTTCACCAGCAATGCAGAAGCATTCCCTTTTCCCCACAACTATTCCAGCATAAGTTGTCATCAGTGTTTTTTATCTTGGCAATTATTACAGGTGTAAGATAGAATCTCGAAGTTGTTTTGATTTGCATTTCTCTGATGACTAAGGATGTTGCACGTTTCCTTAAGTGAATTTCAGCCATTTAGATTCCTCTGATGAGAGTTCTCTGTTTAGATCTGTACTCCATTTTTTATTGGTTTATGTGTTCTTTATGCAATTGGTGACCAATTTCTTGAGTTCTTTGTATATTTTGGAAATCAGACCTCTGTCTGATGTGGGGTTAGTGAAGAACTTTTCCCATTTTGTAGGCTGTCATTTTGTCTTGTTGAAAGTATTCCTTGCTTTACAGAAGCTTTTCACTTTCAGGAGGTCCAATTTATTAATTGTTTCTCTCAGTATCTGTGTTGCTGGGGTTATATTTAGGAAGTGGTCTCCTGTGCCAATGTGTTCAAGTGTACTTCCCACTTTCTCTTCTGTGGCTGGCTTTATGTTGAGGTCTTTGATCCATTTGGACTTGAGTTTTGTGCATGGTGATAGATGGGTCTATTTTCATTCTTCTACATGTTGAGATCCAGTTATCCTGGTACCATTTGTTAAATAGGCTTTTGATTTTCCATTTGATATTTTTTTTGCTTCTTTTGTCAAAAATCAGTTGTTTGAAAGAGGATGGATTAATATCTGGGTCTTATATTTCGTTCCATTGTTTCTCCTGTGTGTTATTATGACAATAGCAGGCTGTTTTCAGTAGTGTAGCTCTGTAGTAAAGTTTGAAGTCAGTGATTGTGATGCCTCCAGAAGTTCTTTTAGTATACAGGACTGTTTTGGTGATCCTGGGTTTTTTTCCTTTTCCATATGAATTTGAGTATTGTTCTTTTGAGGTCTATGAAGATTTTTGTTGGGATTTTAATAGGCATTACATTGAATCTGTAGATTGCTATTGGTAAGATTGCCAATTTTACTAATGTTAATTCTGCCTACCCAAGAGCATGAGATATCTTTTCACTATTAGGTGTCTTCTTTAATTTCTTTCTTTAAAGATATAAAATTCTTGTCAAACAAGTCTTACACCTGTTTGGTTAGAGTTACTCCGAGATACATTATGCTATTTTTGGCTATTGTGAAGGGTGTTGTTTCTCTGATTTCTTCCCCAGCCTTTTTATCATCTGTGTAAAGGAGGGCTACTGATTTTTTTTAAGTTAATCTTGCATTTTCTACATTACTGAATATGTTTATGAGTTGTAGAAGTTTCTTGGTAGAAATTTTGTGGTCACTATGGGAACTGTTATATCATCAGCAAACAGTTAAAGTTTGACTACTCCTTTTGTGATTTGTATTTTCTTGATCTCCTTTTTGTTCTCTTATTGCTCTAGCTAGGACCTCAAGAACTATATTGAATAGATATGGAGAGACTGGGCAACTTTGTTCCTCATTTCAGTGGAATTACTGGGAGTTTCTCTCCATTTAGGTTGATGTTGGCTGTTGGTTTGCTGTATATTGCCTTAATTATGTTTAGGTATTTTCCTTGTATCCCTGCTGTCTTCAAGATCTTTACCATAAAGAGATGTTGTATTTTGTCAAAATATTTTTTTGGCATCTAATGAGAAGATCATGTTTATTTTTTTCAGCTTGTTTCTATGGTTGATTACATTGACAGATTTTTGTTTGTTGAACCATTCCTGCATCTCTGGGATGAAGCTGACTTGATCATGGTGGATCATTGTTCTGATGTGTTCTTGAATTTCATTTGCCACTATTTTATTTAGTAATCTGCCTCAAAATTCATGAGTGAGATTGGTCTGTAATTCTCTTTCTTAGTAATATCATTCTCTGGTTTGGGTATCAGGGTAATTTTAGCCTTGTAAAAAGAGTTTTGTAATTTTCCTTTGTTTTTTTATTGGGTGGAATTATTTGAGGAGTATTGGTATTAGTTCTTATTTGAAGGTCTTATAGATTTCTGAGCTAAAACCATCTGATCCTAGGCTATTTTTGTTTGGGAGACCTATGATGATTGTTTCTATTTCTTCAACAGTAATAGGTCTGTTTACTTTGCTTATCTGGTTTGGATTTAACTTTGGTACATTATATTTGTCCAGAAAGTTATCCATTTCCTTTAAGTTTTCCAGTTCTGTGGAGTACAGGTTTTTAAAGTATGCACTGGTGACTCTATGTATTTCCTCCGTGTTTGTTGTTATGTCCATATCTGTTGTTATGTCCCCCTTTTCATTTCTGATTTTGTTAATTTAGATATTCTCTCTCTGCATTTTGATTAGTTTGGATAAAGGTTTATCTGTTTTGTTAAATTTCTCGAAGACCCAACTCTTTGTCTCATTGATTCTTTGTATTGTTTTCTTTGTTTCTATTTTGTTGATTTCAGCTCTTAATTTGATTGCTTCTTGCTGTCTAGTTCTATTAGGTGAGTTTGCTTCTTTTCATTCTAAAGTTTTCAAATGTTCTGTTAATTCACTAGTGTGGGATTTTTCAGTTTCTTTATGAAGGCGTTTAGTGCTATGAACTTTCCTTTTAACATTGCTTTCATTGTGACCCAGAAATTTGGGTACGTTGTATAGTCATTTTCATTGAATTTTAGGAAATCTTTAATTTCTCCTTTTATTTCTTCCTTGACCCATTGATGATTCAGGTGAGCACTGTTTAATTTCCATGTGTTTGTGGGGTTTCTGGAATTAATATTGCTGTGGAAGTCTAGTTTTAAACCATGGTGATCAGATAAGGTACATTGGGTTATTCCAATTTTTTGTATTTATTGATTTTTTGTTTCTGAGTATGTGGTCAATTTGTGAGAAGGTCCCATGAGGTCCTGAGAAGAAGGTATATTCTTTTCTGTTTGGATGGAATATTCTATAGATGTCTGTTAAGTCCATTTGAGTCATAACATCTCTTAGTTCTCTTATTTCTCTGTTAATTTTGTGTCTGACTGACTTGTCCAGTGGTGACAGGTGAGTGTTGAATTCTCCCATTAGTAGTGTGTGGGGTTTAATGTATGATTTAAGCTTTAGAAGTGTTTCTTTTACATATGAGGATGCTGTTGTATTGGGGGCTTAGATGTTCAGTATTAAGATTTCCTCTTGATGGATTTCACCTGTGACTAATATAAAATGATCTTCTTTATCTCTTTTGACTGACTTTAGCTT
>NW_026069811.1:0-670 GCF_014885135.2 Alexandromys fortis
AGGCATGTTCATATCTCGGAATATTACTACTTAGGATATGACACAAATATAACTCCAACAAGTACAAGAATAACAAATACTATTTTACTCCCATACAAGAACATTTGAAAGGTTTTTGTGAAAAGAAAGTAGGATGATGCCATCTGAGAAGACAAAAAAAAAAAAATCAGAGGATGAAGAGCAACCTGGAGAGTTTCAGCAATTTCAAAACCCAGTATAGCTGAGAATAAAAATATTATGTAAAATAATATTTCGTACCATATGACTTTTCAACTTGAGCGTGTTTCTAAAATATTTCAGTATTATATATTGTAAATGTATTTAAATTAAGCAAAGTATAAATATGTATTGAATTAAAATTAATTTATAGCTATTTAAGGCAATATGCTTAATGCCAGGTAAATTAATGTCTCTGGTCTTCTTAGTTACCTTTCAGATAATTGCATGGTACAAAATATATATAGAAAAAATTGCATAAAAATGATTCCTATGTCAGGAAAGATACAAAAGCACAAAGAATACTCTTTGTTCTTATATACTAAGGAGCATTTGGCATTTACTAATGTGGACTATCATATGATACTATTCTTATTTCATCTTGGTCATGTTTTCTTTGTCTCATCTCTTTGCAGTGAGAGTCCTTAGTGGATGTGATGGAAGGAAACAGGAC
>NW_026069811.1:3321-4059 GCF_014885135.2 Alexandromys fortis
ATAAAATATAAGAAAGAAACTTTAAATTTTTACAAATCGTTTGTCTTTTTGCTTCCTATGCCTCTCTCTCTTTTTCACATATTTCACATAGAGATAGTCATAGAACTCTTCTGAGACTATAACTTATTGCAATATTTTTCTCCCTTTTTCTTCTCCCAAACACTCCCTATATCCCTTTCTACTCTCCTTCAAGTTTATGATCTTTTCAAAAATTACTATTGCATATATTTATATGTATAAATGTACCGATATAAATACATAGTGTATTACATTTGCTATAGTATACAGAAGTGTTCAGTTGTGAAATTGTTGGGATAATATTTTTGTACACTATGTGTAGATGTGTCTTTGTCCTTCCTCATGCACTTAAGGTACCTTTTGATTAATTTAATAGAGAGCTGAGTTGTCAATAGTTAGGCAGGAGAGGACATTATAGATTCCTGGGGAGAGATAGTAACTCTGGGAAAAAAATATGAGTTGGCAGAGATTCACTAGATAGATTTGGAGGAAGTCAGAAGCATGGTACAGTAACATGGCAATGAGCACATTGCAGAATGTATATTAATATAAATGGGTTAATTTTTAAAGAGCTAGTCACGAGCAAGCCTAAGCTAAGGCCTAGCTTTCATAACCAATTAGAATTGTCCATGTTATTATTCAGGAATAGGCAGAATGATCAGGTACATATAATGTTTATTTTATGTACTTATTTAAGGCTGATCATTTGCACTAGACAAC
>NW_026069812.1:0-1727 GCF_014885135.2 Alexandromys fortis
AGAGTCTGACCTCACTTCCTCTTCCGCCCAGAATTCTATTCTGTTTACTCCTCCCATCTATGTTCTAAGCTATGAGGCCAAGCAGTTGGTTTATTATAATTAACCAATGACCTTCCTCCATCACTAGGGACCCAATCCTTTGAGGACTAGTAGTCAATGATGAGTGTGTGTCTGTCTGGCAGGCCAACCTAAGAACGGCACCACCCAAAATGCTTGGGAGATCTCTTGGGTGGAATTATACAAATACATAACTCCCACTAGGTTGCCCAATAAAAATAAATAAAATAAAAAAGGGTAAGATGAGGCAGGGCAATAGTGCAAGCATAAGAAAGTGTATACAAACTCACAGTGAATAAGCAAAAGTGGTCAAGAAAACTGTCTGTGATCCAACAGAATAATAACTAATGATGAACAATCCCAACCAATCACAACATGCCAGCAGTGACCACTAGTTTCAAAAGGACCACCCAGAAATATTCCTGCAACACCTCAATTTCCCTAACCCCACAAAAACTCCCAACATGTTTACAATAAAGAGTTTCTGCATTGGTATCTCCTAGAGTCTGTGCCATTGTCTCCATATTTTTTTCATCCTCTCTCCCCTGGGAAATGGGAATCATACAACAGACAGCAGCAATAAGCCTGCAAAACTACACCTATTGCTAAAGGAGTTCATACATTTGAATCATAGAACATGGGGAAAATATAGCTTTTCTCACCTAGAAGCTTTATGCCTATTAGTCAGATATGATAGTAGCATGAATATCATGACAGTAACCATAACTTTCAACTGACAGTATTCACTTTCAGATATATTTATTTTCTTTCATTTCTCAGATCTCTAAGCCAAAGACCTAAAAGTTAACCTTGTTCCAGGAAAAAAAATAATATTAAAAACACACAAAATTCTTTTATTTTCTTTGATGCCTATGATGACCAACACTTTGGTTCTTTCAAATAATTGTACATTATTTGAACATTAGCACATTATGTTAAACTCAAATGCAATTTTGGAAAACTAAAATGGTTTCACCTGAAGAAAATCATATACTTCTTTTAATGGTGTGCTATAGGTCATGGCTGTCACTTCATATTGAAGGACAGTATAATGTATTAACCATGTTTTTTTTTTCTAGTGTAAAGTAGCTAACACACTTAAATATTTTAATTGAACTAGAATTGTATCACTTCCTTCCTTTCCTTTCTCCTTCAAACCCCTCCAAGCTACCCTCAATCAAACCCCAACCAAGTCTTTACAATAATAACTTGTTTTGCTTTGATTACATTATATGTGTGTGTGTGCATATATGTGTATGTAAACATACATAAACTTTCATACATGATGTGGGAGTGTCATATCAATCTGTTGATTTCATTGGCTGAGCAATAAAGAAACTGCTTGGCTGGCCCTGATAGGTTAAAGCATAGGTGGGAGGAGAAAACAGGATAGAATGCTGGGTGGAAGAGGAAGTGAGGTCAGACTCTGCTCTGCTCCTGGAGAGACCCGACAGCTCTGCTCTCTGGAGCAGAGACGCCATGCTCAGCTCTCCCGGGTAGACTCGACAGCTCTGCTCTGGAGCAGAGATGCAATGCTTGCCATGCTCCGCTCTCCCGATAGCTCTGCTCTCTGAGGCACATGCGATGAAGCTCCGACCCAACATGGACATAGGTTAGAATCTTCCTGGTAAGAGCACCTTGGGGTGCTTACACACATTATTAGAAATGGG
>NW_026069812.1:4253-6492 GCF_014885135.2 Alexandromys fortis
TTGAAGATTTCTGCCTCCTCCCCGCCACCGGCTCCCATTTCCCTCCCCCTCCCCCAGTCAAGTTCCCCTCGCTCCTCAGCGAGAAGAGCAATCAGAGCAGGGTTCCCTGCCCTGTGGGAAGTCCAAGGACCACCCACCTCCATCCAGGTCTAGTAAGGTGAGCATCCAAACTGCCTAGGCTCCCACAAAGCCAGTACGTGCAGTAGGATCAAAAACCCATTGCCATTGTTCTTGAGCTCTCAGTAGTCCTCATTGTCCACTATGTTCAGCGAGACTGGTTTTAAGCCAGGCTTTTTCAGACCCAGGCCAGCTGGCCTTGGTGAGTTCCCAATAGAACATCCCCATTCTCTCAGTGTGTGGGTGTGCACCCCTCGCGTTCCTGAGTTCCTTGCTCGTGCTCTCTCTCCTTCTGCTCCTGATTTGGACCTTGAGATTTCTGTCCGGTGCTCCAATGTGGGTCTCTGTCTCCTTTCATCGCCTGATGAAGTTTAATATTCAGGAGGATGCCTATATGTTTTTCTTTGGGTTCTCCTTCTTATTTAGCTTCGCTAGGATCACGAATTATAGGCTCAATGTCCTTTATTTATGGCTAGAAACCAAATATGAGTGAGTACATCCCATGTTCCTCTTTTTGGGTCTGGCTTACCTCACTCAGGATAGTGTTTTCTATTTCCATCCAATCATGCACATATTTTCTTACCGGGTCTTTTTGTTCATTTTTGTTTCCTTTTGTTTTTACTTAGTTTTAGATTCTTTTGTTTAATATTTTACCTTTTAGTTTGAGAAATTAATTCATGGATGAATACATACATACCCAACTTTCATCAGATTAATAGTGATCAACATTTTCTCTATGTATATATCAAAAAGTCTATGAATATACTGATTTATGCATGAATCTATAGGTATTTTTGTACAGTTACC
Source organism: Alexandromys fortis (assembly GCF_014885135.2). NCBI lineage: Eukaryota > Metazoa > Chordata > Mammalia > Rodentia > Cricetidae > Alexandromys > Alexandromys fortis. The sequence goes on from NW_026069812.1 coordinate 5,178, forward strand.
TATCTACTAGTTATATTTTACACCATCTAACAACTCTACATAGACTTATGTAACCCTATGTGCCTATGAATCTATGGATCGCTGAAACTATCTTTCTAAATATGCATAAATTCTTATAAATAAATATGCACATATGAATGTACAAGTTTATGGGAAGCCATTTGTATATTAGGGAAAAGATCCCAATACTCTGCCTATATTGGTGTTCAAAAAAATCCTCTGGTGTTTCTTCTGTGCATTTACCAGTCATTTTGCTATGGTGACAGGATGTAAACAGAGATTGCCCTTTCTTTCGCAGCCACCCAGACATAAAGAATCACACAGAAACTAAATTAATTACAATGCTGTTTAGCTAATAGTTTAGGCATATTCCTAACTAGCTCTTATATTTAAAATTAACCAATTTCTATTAATCTGTGTGACACCACGAGACTATGGTCCATGGGTAAATTTCAGGAGTCTTAGACATTTGGGAGTTACATTTGTCTCTCTGACTCCACCTATTAAGAAAAAATAAAAAATAGAAAAAACAGAAGGAAAGAAAATTAGCACCAAGAGTATCTAAAAATTCAAACTATATACAATTCAAGTAATGTGTCAAGTCATATGTCATATATGCATGGATGATATATGTATAACACACACATATATGTTGAGGGATATCAGATCACACTGTATAAGATGTGTCTTTGTCTTTCTTTACCTGTTTTGGATATCTTATGATTGGTTTGATAAAAAGCTGAATGGACAATAGTGATGTAGAAGAGGATAAGTGAGACTTCCAGAGAAAGAGAACAACTCAGGGTAGCAATCTGAGAGACAATAAACTTGCCTTTGATATACAGAAAGAGTTAAATGTACAGTATAAAGAAGAGGTAACAAATCACACGGTAGAACATAGATTAACATATATGGGTTAATTAATGTACAAGAGCTATTTGGGAGTAAGCCCAAGCTTGGCCAGGTTTCATATTTAAGAAGTCTTCATGCAACTTTTTGGGAGATGGTGGCCCAAAAGTGACCTGTTACACATACACACAAAAACACATACACACACACAAACACACACACACACAAACACACATAGTCTTAAAGGGTAGTAAGCAGTCATTAGAAGGTAAAATTGCCTGCTGGACTGAATTTAGAGATATTTGAAGAAAAAATAGGACTGAAACTTAATTTTTAATAGAGTACTTTCAATAGAATACAAGCACAATGGTAAGCTTCACTTCTCTAAGCATTCAAAGTTGTGGAATATTTATTGAATACAATTTTTTACAAAATCAACAATATTAATATATATATATATATACAT
>NW_026069813.1:0-2887 GCF_014885135.2 Alexandromys fortis
TCAGGGTTCCAGGAAATTGTGGCGTTTGGGGAGGGCCCTCGACTTTGGAACCGTTGCCTTCTCTATGTTCTTACACGATAGTGGGACAAGGCAGCTCCCCTAGTGGGAACTTCTGATTGAGGAGTTGCTGTGGTAGGAATATTTCTCCCCCAAAATTCAGAAGTTTTTTGTGTGACACAAAAGTAGTGATGAAATCTTTACGTCTTAAAGTTTAACAGATAATTAGTCCATGAGGGCCCCTCTCAGAAGGATGAAATAGTGGGGCTTGAAAGGAGGTGAGATGGAGCCTCCAAGTAATTTTAATCTGAATTTCTCTAATGGCTACGTATAGTGAACACTTGAAAAAAAATATGTATTGACTGTGTTTTTTCTTTTGAACATTGGTAACTACACATTTTCCCCTTTAGAATGACCTTAGCTGTATCCCAGAGGGTCTGGTAGGTTGTGCAATCATTTCAAATTATTCTAGGAGTATTTTAATTTCCTATGACTTCTTCAGTGACTCAGCGTTCATTCAAGAGTGTTTGCCCAGCCTTCAGGAGTCGGCATGGTTTCTCTTGCTGTGGGTTTCTATTCCACTGTGGATTGATAAGGTAGCAGAGGTTCTTCCTTCCTTTCATTATTTTTTGTTTGTTAAGGCTTTCTTTGTGGCATATAAGATGACTGACATTAGAAAAGATTCCATGAGCCCCGGTAAGGATGTGTATTCCCTATCGGCTGGATGGAATCCTCTATAACATCTGCTAAGTGCAGCTGCCCTATGATGTAATTGAATTCTGAATTGCTTTGCTGGTGTTAAGCTTCAAAGACCCACCTAAAGGTGACAGTAGAATTTGAAATCAACTGTTGATCTGTCTGGACCCATCTTGCTTTTTGTGCCTTTTGATGTTGTAGGAAATTAGGAGCCCAGGACCCGGCACATGGATATTTGTAATTGTTATAGCTCCTTGATGAACAGCTTCTGCCTCTGTGAGTTGAAATTTTCTGCTTAACAGCTTTTTAGCATTATTTATGGGCTTCATAATTTTGACATCTTGGCAATGGTATTTTATGAAGTTTCTTCTCTGGCCACGTCTATTTGGGGTTCTGTATACTCTTGTGTTTGCATGTTCATTTCTTTTCTAGGTTTGGGAGAATTTCTGCTCTAATTTAATGGAATAGATAGTCTATGTCTTTAGGTTTTATTTCAGTTCCTATCTCTAGACTTTGGGTTCTTAGGTTTGGTCTCTTAGATATTGCTAGAGTTCTTGGAAGTCTGGGTCACACGTTCATTCATTTTTTTTTCTTTATGAATGTCTGAATGTATTATTGTCTTGGTCTTTTCTGCCATCCCTAAAATTTGTTGTTCTGAGCCTTAAATCTCCTTTCTGAATTCACTCCCCAAGTTTAAATTTCTCCTAGTTACTGATACTTTCATCTACTTAATAAATTTCTTGCCCGGGTCATGAATCGCTTTCCTTACCTCATTCTTCTGGTTATGAGCTCTTTCCATGGTCACTGGTACTTGTAAAAAGTCCGATCGTGAAAGTCTTTCCCTGGAGTTAAACTGTTTCATCATCTTTTTGGTTTCTGGCACTAAAGAGTTGAGATCTTGTGGAGGCGTCTGAGTGGGATGAAAATCTAAACCTCTTAGATGAAACAGACCCAATCTCCACGTACCCAGGTGTGGCACTGGAGTGTAAGCTTGGCACCAAGAGCATAACAAAATCAACCAAGCAAACACATCAGGTTTTATAAATATTAGGTGTTCTTTATATCATATTTTTGTTTTTTTTTGTTTGTTTGTTTTTGTGATAGGGTTTCTCTGTGTAACAGCCCTGGTTTAAAAAAAAAAGATGAAAACAATATTTTTTCATTTAACATACCAATCCCAGTTCCCACTCCCTACCTTCCTCCCATTCCCTCCACTGACCCCCCCACCATGCCCCCATCCACTCCTCAGAGTGGGTAAGGCACATTACTTTGGGGAACATCCAAGGCCCTCCCTACTATATATAGGCAGAACAAGATATCCAGCTAAAGAGAATAGGTTCCCCAAAACTAATACACGGAGTAAGAAAAAAATCCTGGTGCCTCTGCCAGTGGCCCCTCAGTCTGCCCCAGCCATACAACTGTCACCCACATTCAGAGGGACTAGTTTGGGCCTATGCTGTTTCCTTCCCTGTCCAGCTGGAGGTGGTGAGTTTCCATTAGCTCAGATAAACTGTTTCAGTGGTGTGTTCCCATTATGCTCTTTTTCTGGGATGAACAACTGTATTTGCATAATTTCCTTTATACATGCACACTGAATCAGAACACATTTTAAATCCAAAGTTAATCATTTAACTCATAGTTTTCACATATGCATATATGTAAATATTCATTACAAATAGACCTTAGGTCATATGGCAGACTTGAGAGCACTCAGCCTTCACATTGGCCTATTATTAATTTATTAAAAGGTGTCACTGAAATTTTAATTTCTTAGAAATACACATAGAACTCTCAGCACCTTGCCTGCCTGCGCACCACCATACTTCCCACCGGGATGATAATGAACTAAACCTGAACAGTAAGCCAGCCCCTATTAAATGCTTTCTTTCACAAGAGTTTGTTGTGGTCATGGTGTCTCTTCACAGCAATAGAAACCCTAAGTCAGGTCCCTTCCTGACCTCTGTGCCTACAATGGCCTCGGGTCATCACAGTTGCCCTGTCACTGTGAGGTGCCTAGCCTAACATCCTTTCTCCTATCCAGTGCTTTGCAGCCTGCAGGGCACTGGTTCTCATCCGCTGCCCTCAAGCCTGGAAGCAGTGGAGACCAAGTCCCTTGCCATGAATGTGTGTGGTTTGTGCTGCTGCCAACAATAGAGATGGGCAGAGCTTTGCAGCGCAGGGAAAGTCTGAGAAA
>NW_026069813.1:3126-4642 GCF_014885135.2 Alexandromys fortis
TCGGGTCATCACAGTTGCCCTGTCACTGTGAGGTGCCTAGCCTAACATCCTTTCTCCTATCCAGTGCTTTGCAGCCTGCAGGGCACTGGTTCTCATCCCCTGCCCTCAAGCCTGGAAGCAGTGGAGACCAAGTCCCTTGCCATGAATGTGTGTGGTTTGTGCTGCTGCCAACAATAGAGATGGGCAGAGCTTTGCAGCGCAGGGAAAGTCTGAGAAAAGGAACGTGCTCGAGGAAGAGCAGAGACAAGAAAACGACCGCGTCTAGTCCTTCTGCCTGGCACAAAGACACACGCGTGAGGAGGCCAGGTATTAACCTTTTTGTTTTGTTAGCTTCCTGAGCCCTGTAAGCTTCACTTACTTCCTGGATCTTTCATGTTTCATTTACTTCCTGAGTAGTATAAATTTCCCTCCTCTCTCCAAGAGGGAATGCAAAGAAAACAGCTATAGGACATGAGGCAGTGACAGCCTAGATTGCTGCCACTGTTCTACCACAGATAACCTTTGGAACCTGGAACAGGACAAAAACCAGAGAATTTGGAAGCTCTAAGTGGCTTCAGCCACCATCTGATGCAACTTTGTGAGCAGGGACGACAATTAGAAGGGAGATATAACTTGCTTCGAGACTTGCGTTTGGGTAATGGCATGACTGGCTGCGATGTACAGTGTTTTCCACGGACGCTCAGATGTTCTCTCCTGGCCACACACCCAGAGCCTCCGTTTCCACACCGCGCAAGAGCACCGCGAGGCTTAAAGAGACAATCAAATGTGTTAACGGTGAAGAAAGCTGTTTTTTTTTAATATTTATTTATTTATTTGTTATGCATACAATGGTCTATCTGTATGTATGCCTGCAGACCAGAAGAGGGCACCAGACCTCATTACAGATGGTTGTGAGCCACCATGTGGTTGCTGGGAATTGAACTCAGGACCTTTGGAAGAGCAGGCAGTGCTCTTAACCACTGAGCCATCTCTCCAGCCCAAGAAAGCTGTTTGAAAATAGAAAATATCATTCAAACAAGAGCTTATGGACTTCCCTGGCAATCCCATTGGAAAGGAGGCTGCTCTGCTGTGTCCCAGTGGAAGGTCACAGCCCACAGGAAGTCTGTGTTCACTCGTCCACCTCTCCTGGGGCCTGCAAACTTTTAATGGGAGCACTGAACGCGAGCCAAGGCTGCCGTTGCTAATGAGCCTCCCTGGAACCACTTTAAAAGTTGTTCCACTAAACAACTGGCAGTGAATGCCAGATCTGACCGTAAATGTGTTAAGGGATGTGGGGTATAGCTCGTCTCCCTTCCTTTCCCTATTTCACAGGCCGGTGATCGGTCGTTAATGGATCTAGCATACCTTGCCAGGCCTATCATGGGGATTCAGAAAATCTTTGTTAAAGATAGAAGTAATAATTTAAAACAAAATTTCTTGAAGGGTAGGAAAGAAGTGAGGCATGTCTAGGCTACACTCTGTGTTCAATGCTGCTCAGTGTTTCGTTGTTGTTTTTTCTTTTTCTTTCTTTTTTTTT
>NW_026069814.1:0-2432 GCF_014885135.2 Alexandromys fortis
AGAGAGAGAGAGAGAGAGAGAGAGAGAGAGAGAGAGAGAGAGAGAGAGAGAGAATGAATGAATGAATGAATTATTGAGGCTGGAGAGATGGCTCAGTGGTTAGGGGTTTCCTGTTCTTTCAAAGAACCCGAATTTGATTCCCAGAACCCATACCAAGTGTCTCTGAACTTGCTGGGCAGTGTGGGACACACCTTTATTCCCAGCACTCCGGGAGGCAGAGGCAGGCGAATAGCTGAGTTTGAGGCCAGTCTGGACTATAAAAGCAAGTTCTAGAACAGCCGGTCCTGTTACACAGAGAAACCCTATCTTGAAAACCAAAAAAAAAATGGTGTCTTGGAACTGCCTGTAACTTCAACTCCAAAAGATTCTATACGTTCGTTTGGCCTCTTGAGGGTACCCACACCCTTATGGCACACACTCACACATATATAAATAAAAATATTTTCAGATAGATAGATAGATATGGAGGGGGGGAGAGAGAGAGGAGAGGGAGAGAGAAGAGAGAAAGAGGTCAGAACAAAATTTTTATCAGTCCATAAGTCAGTAGTCACCCTGGGGAAGAAAAGGCTCAAGATTAGAAAGAGGTACTACTACCAGGGCACCACTATCTGTTTCTGGTCTGAGACTGGCAGATATATTTAGTGAAAATTCACTAAATGATTATTATATGTGCAATTTTTTAATCTATCATCACATTTCCCAAAAAGTATTTTTTTAACTATTTACTTTTATTTTGTGTACTGGTATTTTGCCTGCTTGTGTGTAGTTTCAGCAGAGGCAAGAAGAGGGCAGCAGTCCCTAACTAGAGCTGTTAGCCACTGTGTTGGTGCTAGGACTCAAACCCTGATCCTCTGAAAGAGCACAAGTGCCTTGTTACCACTAACAATCTTTTCAGCTCATTAATTTTTATTTATTTTATTTGATTTTTTTCAAGACAGGGTTTCTCTGTAGCTTTGGATTAGCTCTTGTACACCAGGCTGGCCTCAAACTCAGAGATCCACTGCCTCTGCCTCTAGAGTGCTGAAATTAAAGGCGTGTGTCACCACAGCCCAGTGCCCATTAATTTTTTTTTTTTTTGGTTTTTGGTTTTTCAAGACAGGGTTTCTCTGTAGCTTTGGTGTCTGTCCCAGAACTAGCTCTTGTAGACCAGGCTGGCCTCAAACTCAGAGATCCGCCTGCCTCTGCCTCCCAAGTGCTGGGATTAAAGGTATGTACCACCACTGCCCGGAGGCCCATTAATTTTTTTAAAGAGTTATCTACTTTATTTTATGCATATGAGTGTTTGCCTGCACGTATATATGTGCACCATGAGCTTGCCTGGTTCCCTTGGAGGCCAGATGAGGGTGTCAAATCCCTGGAACCGGAGTTGCAGGCAGTTGTCAGCTGCCATGTTGTTCCTAGGAACTGAACCTGGATCTTTAGCAAGAGCAGCAAGTGCTCTTAGACACTGAACCGTTTCTCCAGTCCTCCACCTCAAGTATTTTTTAAGATAGTTTTAACTCTAGTAATAAAGATAGAAAGACTTAAAAATTCTTTCAATTCAAAGCAGTAACTACTATAACAAGTAAAAAGGGCAAACTTGGGACATCAGGCCCGGGGACCCTGAAACTAAACCTAGCCTACTACTCTCCTCATTTTGGACACTAGGTCTACTATCTTTGTTGTTGTTGTTGTTGTTTGCGACAGGGTTTCTCTGTTCTGGAACTCAGCGTAGACCAGGCTGAGCTCAAACTCCTCCTGCCTCTGCTTCCAAGTGCTGAGATCAAAGGTGTGCGCCACCACACCTGACTTCGGTTTCCTATCTTTTTAAAGATTAATTAGAGAGCTACCCAACTCAAGTAAGATTCACAATTTGTAAAAATGATGGCTCATACTGTCTAATTGAGAGGATATGGAATCCTAAAGAGACACGGCTCTGAATATATCTATGAAGAACTGTCTAGACAGATAAGGCTAATTGGGGTGCCCATCATAACTACAAGCAGCACCCCTGGGTTGGGGTCCCGGAAAGCATTAAAAGAAAGCTATGAACTGCTAGCTGTTATCCCTCTCTACTTCATGACTGCAGCTACAGTGTGACCAGCTGCTTCAAGCTCTTGCTGCCATGACTTCTCCATCACAATGGATTCTACTTCAAATACAAGCTAAAGTAAACCCTTCTGGAGGTGGAAGATGGCTTGCTTGCTCTTTCAGAAGAAAATAAGCACCTAGCACCCACATGAGGTGGCTCACAACTGCCTATAACTCCAGTTCCAGGACGTCTGACATTCTCTTCTGGTCTCTACACATGGCAGAAACACATGCACATAAATAAAAATAAAATTAATTTTTTAAGATTTATTTACTTATTATGTATACAATATCCTGCCTGCAAGTATGTCTGCACACCAGAGGAGGGCACCAGGTTTCATTACAGATGGTTGAGTCACCAT
>NW_026069814.1:4187-5411 GCF_014885135.2 Alexandromys fortis
GGGGGGGGTGGCACACACCTTTAATCCCAGTACTCGGGAGGCAGAGGCAAGTGCATCTCTGTGAGTTCGAGGCCAGCCTGGTTTGGAGAGTGAATTTCCAAGATACACAGGGCTGTTACATAAAGAAACCCTATCTTGGGGGATGGGCAGTAACAATACAATTGAGTCTCCATCTCTGGGGATCTGATGTCCTCTTCTGATCACTGCAGGTGCCTACACACAAGCGTGCCCATAAACTACACACAAAAAGTCATCAAATTTAAAAAGAAAAACCGGCAGAACCAGGCATGGTGGAATGTGCCTGTGATTTCAGACAAAAAACAGTGAGTTGAGAAGAACAAGACCCTATCTCAAAACCACCACCAAGAATTAGGAGAGCACAAAGAAAGCAATTTTGTGGTTCTCTACTGAGAAGTGCTGTTTTTTAAAAGCCCCTCTCCCTTTCTTAATATAGACTGTAAATCCTTCAAGATCAATACTAACATTAATCCCATTTTAAAAATGAAGAAACTGAAGCCCATTGTACAGTCAAGATTTAAAACAAGGAATGCCAGCTCCAGAACTTATCTCCTTAATTAATATAAGAAATCAAAATTTTAATTTCTGCCCCAGCCACAATGACTTAGGCCTATAATGTTAGCACTCATAAGACTAAGGCAAGCGGTCTAATGCAAGTTTAGATCAGCTGGAGCTAAATAGTAAGTTCTAGGTCAGCCTGTGCTACAGTGTGAGGCTCTGTTGAAAGTAAGAGTTTAATTTATATGATTATAAATTAGCAGGATGTGACTGCCAATGAAACAAATCGACTGTTTTAAAGGCAGTGGAAAGCCAGGAATAACGGAGCACATCTGTAACCCTACTAGCACTGGGGGAGAAGGAGAGGAGAAAGAGGTGGATACCTGCTAGCAAGCCAGCCAGACTAGCCAATCAGCGAGCTCATATTTCTGTAAGAGCCGTCTCAGACAGACAGGGTGGAGAGCCCTAGAAAAGTGGCTTGAGTTCTCACCTCCACATGTGCACTTGTAGACAATGGCATTCACATGTGCACATACACATTGAAACAGAGAGAACGGTATAATCCATAAAGAAGTCACTAGTCCTGTGAAGAGCTTCAAAAGGACAGTGAAAGAAAAACTCTTTAGTGAGTTCCAGGACATCCAGAACTATAGTGAGACCCTGTGTTAGGGAAAAAGAAGGGAGGGAGGAAGGGAGGGAGGGAGGGAG
>NW_026069815.1:0-1390 GCF_014885135.2 Alexandromys fortis
TCTTAGTGATGTCTGTGGCCAGTGCATCTCCAAACATCTAATTCTGACATGTATTTTTTAAAAATTATTTTAATATATTGTGATATGTAATGTGCTGACACTCTATAAATAACAGTTTAAAAACTGGCATTTCAATGATTTCTATTGTCTTACACTTTGGCAAAATCAGAAAAAAATAAAGTAAAAAAGAAAAGAAAAATAAAGAAAGCCCTGGGTCAATATTAATCAAGTTTATACTATACTCAAAACTGCTGGGCTTTGAGTGTGCTCTTACTCTTTTAGTCAATGTAAGCAATGGATCAGTCATTGAGAAAGCAAAAACTAAAGAGGATAATGCACAACCCTTCCCAACTTCTTCTTTTTTGTTCTTAGTATAACAAGTTGGTATTTACTTTCGAATATTATTTAATAGAAGGCGGTAGAGGTTAGTCAAGATGAAAAAGGAGAAGGCATGTTTGTATCTTTATAGGGCACAGTGTGTCTCAGGAATTAATTATTTACTCTTCAATGTGAAATCAAATGTACTAAATCTTCTCAAGTTATCAGTATTTTAATGTTCTATATGTTTGACATTACTTTTGCAAACTCAATGATGATAACTTTACCAAGAGAAAGTTATTCAGAGGGCAGGAAGCAAGGTAAAATAAAAACTATTTATAAATATGAAAATGACTTCATATTTCAGATAAAGCTTTAGATAACAGTTTTGTAAGATTCTGAACATCTTAAGAGTTCAATCATGAGTCACAAAAGAGGTATATTTTCATAAATACTTATCACTCACACCAGCCACAGAAAATTTATGAGATTACCCAAAGTCACATGAATAAATTATATATTGGTATTGTGAGGTACAGCCTGTTTGTCTTTTCCATCTATGGGTTAAATGTATTATTTATTCCCTATAGTACCATGTAAGTTTCAATCCTGTGGGAGAGGCTGTCTCAGGTTATTGCAGTACAGTTCTGCTAAGCCAAGTATTAAGCCATTGAGTTAACTGCTCAATTACTTCAAGCTAATACTCTGCACATCACAGTGTGACACTGAGAAGGCTACTTGTAGGTGTGCTTAGTAAAGTACCACTTTATCTCTACCCAGAAGGCAGCTCCAACAGATTAGGTTTTCATTTCAGTCAATGCTGGAATAAAAGTGCTTGGCAAGTTTCTCTATTTGTGTTCTAGTGTTTGGCTGCTTCTCTCAGATCTAATTCTGTCTCCCAGGATCAATACATGCCTGTCTCCTGTCTAAGTCAGACCAGGTTTGGTTGGATCCACCTGATGAAATTTTGTTTGTTCTTCATATAGTTGAGGGGGAAAAGGATCATTTGAAGATGTGCAGTTGAAGGGAATGTGTGTGTGTGTGTGTGTGTGTGTGTGTGTGTGTGTGTGTG
>NW_026069815.1:5335-6455 GCF_014885135.2 Alexandromys fortis
TTAGTGTAAGGTAAACCATCAGAAAGCAGTTTTCCACAACACATACTTCAAAAGTTAAATAATTGCAAAACATGCATTTATGAATGAGAAAGGATCAAACATGATGTGAATCAACCACAAAAAGGGCAGATGCAGATGCATCCAGTTCTCACATACAGGAGCTATTATTCATCATCTCCATCATCTTGGAAGATGCTATGTAATCACAATAATTACTCTGAGGAAGGTTTCATTAGTTTTACTATAATCTTTTAAGTGATTCAGAATATATATGGTTGGATTTAAAAATTCCTGCTCTTGTAGAGACACATGCTTTGTTACCAGCACCTACATGGTGGCTCACACCGTCCATAACTCCATATCTAGGAAATCTGACTCTTACTGATCTCAATAGACACCAGAAACACTTATGGTTCAGTACACACACATAGAGAAAACTCATATACATAATGTAAAACAAAGAAGTCTAAAAAAACAAAACCCCCAAAGTAATTTAAGGGCTTGAAGAGATGACCAGTGGTTAAGAGTACACACTGCACTTGCAAGGAATCTGAGTTTGGTTTCAATACCCTCATTGAGTGGCTTACAAATGCTTGTAACTCTAGCTCCAGAAAATCTAATGCAATTTTCTGGCCTTCTAGTACCCACAAACATATTCACGCACATGTACATGCACATGTATTCTCTCTCTCTCTCTCTCTCTCTCTCTCTCTCTCTCTCACACACACACACACACACACTAATTAAACAAATAGTTAAAAATAATTTAAAATGAGAAATTTCTTGATCTGAAAATATAGCTCAGTGGTAGATTGCTCACCTAGAATGGATGAGGCTCTAGATTCTGCCTCCTGCACTTCAAACATAAAATAAATTAAATAGAAATATCTGTTTCTCCACTTTATCTCCAGAAAAAGTTCTGTTCCAAACATTTTAATAGCACGAGGGCAAGAAATATAACACCATAGTTGAAAACTCACAAGCTAATATTTTGTATACACAAATAGTTTATATACTCAAATAGTTCAAGGAGATTTAAGGTAACTTATAAGTGTATTTTCACCTGCCATTAGTGATTCTCTCTCTCTCTTTCTCTGCATGTATATAAAATTTATAATTA
>NW_026069816.1:0-6738 GCF_014885135.2 Alexandromys fortis
TGGAGAACTTGACATTCTGCACAAAGAGTGTCAGTAACTTTCCTCTGTGACTTGGGGGCAGCCACAACCTTGCAGAAGAAATCAAAGTAATCTTTACTAAAGAATTGCTTCTCAAACTTTAAACACATGCAAATTACCTTGGGATCTTGTTAAAATGCAGATTCTGCTTAGGGGGAATGAATTCTGCATTTCAAACAAGGTTTCAGGTAATTCTCATACTATACTGCACTCAGAGGAGCAAGGGACTAGAGCAGCTCTTTTCAATCTGGGGGTAGCAGATATTTACATTATGATTCATAAGAGTAGCAAAATTACAGTTAGGAAGTAGCAACAGAAATGGTTGGGAGGTCACCACAATCTGGGGGACTGTATTAAAGGGTCACAGCGTTTGGAAGGCTGTAAACCACTGGGTTAGACTAGAAGAACCTAGGTAAGAGATGCTGGGCAAACTGTGACACCAAGGAAAGCTACCCCACGGTAATAACTTGAGTCTCAAGCATGCTCAGAATCAGGTAAGTGACCTGTGCTCAAAGCCAGGAATATAGTCAGAATTTCATTAACAAATGATTGAGGATGTATGGGAACCAGCCCTAACTGTATATATCTGTTGCCAGAGACAGGTAAGTAACACAAATACATGATCATCTCTTGGGTCACAAAATTAGGGTTTGCAAAAAAAAAATACCTTAAAAACAAACCAATCCATAAGGTTCTCTGGCTCTGGTCTGGAGCTGTTGACTTAGGATGTATATGCCTACCTGGCCCTGGGATAGATTTCAGGACAGCACAGGAACCTCTTGACATCATGTGAAACTGGATGCAAATGATGCAGCACTGATAATTGAAATATTTAACAAGCATATGGCTCAGGGGTAATTCCGACTGAAAGGTATGTCCGGCTAGCTCAGAGAGCGACTAGCCTGGAAGCCATCTTGTGTGTGTCCCAGTTGAGCCTCAGAACCTCCTATTTCCAAGGCTGCTTTACCTTCCAGTCACCTCCTGAAGAAATCAGTGATCCACACAAAGGCCAGAGTCCCAGCTGTCAGTGGATTGGAGCTGGCCATGGAAAGTAGCACACTTCAGAAACTGAGCCCACTACGTGATGGATGAGAGTTATTATTATGTGGTTATCACCATGCATTTTTCAAAATTGCCTTCCCTGAGTTAAATTAGAGTTAAATTGTAAGGTTTCACTGCAGATTAACAAGAAAGAGTCTCGTGAAATTAGCTATTACGAGTTTTTTGAAGCCCACACAGTTTATTTCATTGTGAGGCCTACCCACCAGAGTTCCAGATCCAGACTGTAGGGGCTCAAGGGATGTCTAGATTTGAAAGTTTTTTTTTTTTTTAATCTCTTGTTACCATTTGCAGGTTTGAAGATTGTTTTATGATATGATGAAAATGAATTCTTTTCATTTCCCACCCCCAACTCTTCTAACTTTGTAGAGAACTCAAGTATGGCTGCCAGAGAAAGAAATATTCAAGTCAAGAGTGGAAGCCTGAAGAAGAAAAGAGGAGATGAGAATTTGTTCCCACAACTAAAAAGAGACAAAATCATCATCATCATCATCATCATCATCATCATCATCTTAGCCATCTTTTGAGAAGTAAGTCAAGAGCCACCATAATAGTGTAACTACCTAATGCTAATTCACTGCCATTCTCCCTGGAGGAGGCTGTACCCACATGCATATATGCATATCTGACTTTCTATGACTACCTGTTGGAGAAGCCCATACCCATGCTCATTGCTGTATCTTACTTCCTTTCTCCAATGACTCTCTCTTTCCCTTGACTTTTAACCTTTAAGCCTGTCTTATCTTTAATAAGATCTCCAACTCAGTCTAGTCCCATGGGCTATGTCTATTTCCTTACCAAAGGTAGGACTCCTGGTTTGGCCTGAATTGAGTCCCTAGAAGTTTGGAGCAATTCCTGAGGCTGCTGTGTGACCATTCCGAATTGTGTCTCATTCCCCTCATTGCTGACGACTGAACTTTTGCAGAAGCAGAGAGGAAGGGATGGAGTGGGGGGGGGGGGGGCATCACTCCTGTCTCACATCCTCACTGGGCACCCTGCAAATATGTACAGAACTCTAAGAGCACAGCAAGGAGAACTCACCAGATCACCCCAGAAAGGGAACACCCAACTCCCAGGGCTCAGGTCCAGTCTGCTTAAGGTGGGGTTTGGTTCACTTTTTTGGCCAAGGGTTGTGAGTACTGGGATTTCTTCCTTGATCTTTTGTTTTGTTTTGTTTTGTTTTGTTTCTCCCAAAAACTCCCAGGCCTGCCTCTTTTTTTTTTTCTAATAAACCAATGAAAAGTAACAAAAGCTGATGAAACAGACAAACAAAGCACTCACCTCAGTGCTGCAGGGTAACCTAGTCAACCTTTAAATTAAAAAACCTGAGTTTCCAATCCTCTGCCTCTGAGGGTTCTGCAGGCAGCCTGTCTCCCTGCTGATAGAAGCAACTCAGGAACTTTATTTTAAGAAAGAAGGGTCTGGAACAAAAAGCAGCAAGGAATACAGGCAAAACACAGCCGAGCATGAAAGAAAGCTGAGATGAAGGGAGGAAAATAGCTGTATTACCTGTGGAGGCTTAGAAAAGCCAGCATAAAAGAGAGATGCCGGTTTGGGGTATTTGTCCCTAAGTTACAGATGCCAGCTTGAGAGCAATTTTTCCTTAACAATTTTTCGATGAGAGATTTTGTATGTTTGATTAAAAAGGACTGGTAATACATGGTAGGTGCTCAATGAATTATAAAAAAAAAGACTGTAAAAAAAGAAATTAGGGCAATAAACAAAAAAATTGGAAGATGTACTGATCACATTTGCAAATAGTCTTTAAACTCAGAAGAATGGAACTAATAATAGACAATAATATCTTTTTATATAAAAAAATCTCATTAAGCCATATTGGACACAGTCAAACTTATTTTAGTACAATTTAGCTCATAAATCAAAGGTTGAACTGATCTAGAAGGTGATTCAAAATTCATAATTAAAGCGATCTGGCCAGTTACCACATAGACAGAATAATCTTTCTATTACTTTGTAGCTAAAATAAATCCGTAGCCCTGCTTCTCCAATTTCTGGTGCAATCATTGAGTTCTAATGTTTCTTTCATTTTTTTATTTTTTGTCTTTTCATGTTCTTTTTTAAAAAAAAAAAGGTTTATCTTATTATTCTCATTTATGTATGTATATGTGTGCATGCAGGTGTGCATACATGTATAAGCCAGAAGAGGATGTCGGTTTCCCTAGCGCTGGAGTTACTGGCAGTTGTGAACTCCCTGACATGGTACTAGGAGACAAACTCTTGTCATCTACGAACCACTGAGCCACCTTCCGGCCCCTTGTTATAGCTTCTTGCTTTGTTTTTATCTAACCGTCTCTTCTTAGAATATAAAACAGCTTCAATCTGAGAAGAAAAAGACATACAACGTTACCCCAGGATATGAGATATACATCATGAAGTTTCTTTGAGTCCGTGCCAGTATCAAATGCCAGGTGATATGCTAGTTCCTAAAACGGCACAGCCAACAAAGATAGGCCTAAGTCAATTGAAAGCAGATGGCGAGAGGGGAGA
Source organism: Alexandromys fortis (assembly GCF_014885135.2). NCBI lineage: Eukaryota > Metazoa > Chordata > Mammalia > Rodentia > Cricetidae > Alexandromys > Alexandromys fortis. Next base: position 3,586 of record NW_026069816.1, read on the forward strand.
TTTTGTGACTGAAGGACAAAACAAAGCACCCCCCCCTCACCGCCAGAAAAGTTATCATGGAGACCAGCATCCCCCTCCCTAGAAAAACTATCAGGAAGATCAGCATCCCCCTCCCCAGAAAAACTATCACAGAGACCAGCATCCCCCTCCCCAGAAAAAGTGTCACTGAGGCCAGCATTTTCATTTTCTCTGGGTTTCGGATTCATCCGAAGTGGCCGGGTTAAGGTTCAATGGTTCCCAACTACATCTTTTGTGGTACTAAGGTAAGGCTTAGGCTTAAACAGGGGGAGAAGCATGAAGCCTGCTTTCCTGCTGGAGCGATCCCATCTGTCACTGACAGCACCTGTTACTCCAGTTATCAGAACTGTGTGGAATCTCTCCTAGAAGGCAATTTACTCCTGTGGCTGGCACTTAGACGTTAGTCTTTCTCTTCTCCCAGCATCAGATTCCTTGAGAAACTTTTTTCAAGGGTTTGGTGACAAAAGTCCCCTACTTTAAGATACAGGACCTTCTGCCCGGAGAGTTGCAATCGCACTGAGAAGTACTACAGATGACACGGTGTCTTAGTGAAAGCTCACAGGTACCACTAGAACACAGAAGGTCTTGAGGATAGCTCCATTTATGAAGCTTACACTAGGTGAGGCTCCTGCTAAGCTCCCTTAATTATTTTACTTGATTCCTGAGGATAATTCAATGATAGGACAATGTCCATTGTTCAGATCAGGAAGCTAAGGTATAGGAAAGTCAAGCAAATGGCCTAGGAGTCACAGTCATTAAACTCATGTGAAATTGCTCCTTTTAATTACCAATAAAATGTGATAGCTGATGCTGGTTGTCAAATTGACTGCACCTGGAATCAAGTAATATCCAGGATGCTGGGCACTCCTAAGAAGGATTCCTTAATCAGATTGTGTAAAGCTGGGCTAGCATAGCCTGAAGAACCACCCCGAATCTGGACCACACCTTCCAGATAAAAGGACCCAAAAGAAGGGAGTTTTGCTTTGTGCCTGCTTGCCCTCACGCCCAATAGCAAGTTGCTCCGATATTAGAACAAACTTCTCTAGGATTCCACCATAGATCAAACACTAGCAGCTCTCTAAGAGTCCCCCAGGGCCAGATTGGGATTGCTCAGACACACAGCCTTGGGGACTGAAAAATAACCAGATTCTCAGCCTTTTTGGTATGAGATAATTACCATCAAACTCCCGGGACTATGCCATATCCTGTAAGTACACATACATGCATGCGTGCACGCATGCATATATATAATCAAGCATATATATGCATAAACACATATATAACTATCATTTCTGTTCCTTTAGGTAACCCTGACTAATACACCAGTTAAAGCAAGGAACAAACAGGTTTTGAAAACGCTGCCTAAGGAAAATTGGCTGTTTAAACCCATATCCACTCAGCCCTGTTTCTGTGCTGACTCGTCTTCCAAGCAGGAGGCAGTAACGTCAGTCAGATCTCATAGTGCAAGGAAAACTACATCAACCCCTCAAAGCTCTGTCTGCAAATGTCATAGAGATGTCACCTGGAATGTTCTCCTCTGGTCTCACAGTGTCGATTTGACTGCTTCCTACTAATTTTATCAAGACAGATCACTTCAGCAATCAGAATAGCACGGTGCACTGAATGGACCCATGCTCGCATTTTCCTAGAAGACAGAACACATAAAAATACACCCCCCCCCTTGCTGGACATGGCCAGATTCTGTGTGCGAAGAGGAAAAGTAATGAATTCTTTCCTGATCGGCGAAGGATAGAAAGTCCAAGCGAGGCGACCGAAATCCATTCTTTAATTTGCAGCCAAGTAATTAGACGGCAGCAAAACGGCATCCTGAGTCCCTTGTAGAAAGCCCAACAAACAACCAGAGAGCGAACGAGCCTGCAATTATCTCAAGACAGTGGAAGTGTGTATATATGCTAATGACATGATAGAAAATAAATCCCTTATCAAAAGAATGTCTAACAGCCGAGAAAAGTCCACAGCATCCCTATGATAAAAAGAGATAAAAAAAAATGTAGTTCTCTTAAAAGTGTCAGTCTCTAAAAGCTGCTGCTCCTCACACAGGAAAACCTGGGGATGGAGACTATTCAGCTTTTAATCCCCATGTTCTTCCTTGTTCAGACTGATCATAATACTGTGCTATTGTAGAAATGTAGTTCTTTGAGGCTTGAAGAATATTAAAACTTGAGTGTCGAACATCTCATTAAACTGGACAGTTTTACTTGCCTCCAGACAACAGAAGAACTTAAAATTGGAACCTGATATTTTTATTACAAAACCATGGTTCTATATTTTGAATATAAAGTAATAAATATATGTGTGTTTTATGCATTTCAGTATACAATTTTACTCTGATAGTATTTTATACACTGTAATTATATAGAATTACACGTACTTACTGTTTGCATAATCGTAAATTTTAAAAAGAAACGGGAGTCAAATTGTAGGCTGACATTTTAAAATATGCATTAAGTACAAATTGCAAGTCGGGTAGCATCCACTTTTGTATTTACTGAGCTGTGATCTTTGTATTGGGGGCTGGAAATGCATTCCTGTGTCATTAAAGAAAATCCCAAACACATTGTCAGCTCCTTACTATGATAAATATGATGTATATTTATACTAACATTTCTTTTCTATTTCTAGCTTTTGTTAAGATTTCCTATTCTGTTCAACTTCAGATACGGTTAAGTCCTTGGGTAAATTAACATTCAATTCTACTCTTTCAGAAACAAGCCCTTTTGATTTTTGATAATTGCATTTGTGGGTCACTAATTACCTTGTTTTTTTTCTAACTCTTGACTCCAAGACTATTACTTGACTCCTTTTCCTCTATCTGACCTTCTGCTTTCATGTCACGTGGCCCCTCAGATAAGTGAGCACATGAATGTTGGCTTCTGCTGTGTGCTGGTTTGAATGAAAATGGTGCGATATGTTTGCATTCTTAGTCGCTAGTTGTAGATCAGTTAAGAAAGGAATATGAGGTGTGGGAGTAGGTGTGTCCCTGTGGGAGGAGGTGGGCTCTGAGATTTCAAAAGCCCATGCCAGGTCCCATGTCTCTGTCTCTTTCCCTCTGTCCCTCTGTTTCTCTCTCTCTCTCTCTCTCTCTCTCTCTCTCTCTCTCTCTCTCTCTCTCTC
>NW_026069817.1:0-1748 GCF_014885135.2 Alexandromys fortis
GTGGATAGGGTGTGGTAGGGTGGATGGGGTGGGAGGGTGGATGGGGAGAGGTGGGGTGGGGTGGGGTGGGAGGGGATGGATGGGGAGAGGTGGGGGGGAGGGAGTGGGGTGGGAGTGGGGTGGGAGTTGGGTGGGGTGGGATGTCCCTGAACTTGGTTGTTGCCTAAAAGTAAAGGAAAGCCTTCACTCTACTGCAGTGAGTCCCCAGAGATCTCGAAGAGGGCCATCCACAGGAGCCAGGGTTGCCTGCGCTGTTGGTTGTCTTCAGCTCCTCAGTTAGGATGAGTTTAACTCAACCATGAGGGCATCTCCAGGGTTTCTAGATGCCTCTGCCACAATCCTAAGGAATGTGATTGGCGAGTCATTGTTTGCACCCCACTTATCAAGACAGGTCATTTCCTCCCAGAATCCCTGGAGACAAGAACACTATAAAGTTGTTAGCATCTGGAATCGGTGATTCTCTTTGTTCAATTGACTCCCCCTGCCTTCAGCACTTAACAGCCCTGCGATCATATCGTGCAGTTTACACAGGTGTAATTCACTTTTTTCTTTGTTTGGTTGTTTGTTTTGAGGCATGGTTGCAGTCAGTAGCTCTCCTGGTATCAGACTCACTACATAGACCAGGCTGCCCTCAAACTCACAGCCTCTGGGATGCAGGAATTACAGGCGTGTGACACCATCCCCTCCCACATATGCATGCAGACACACAAGCGCACACAACTTATCGTTTTGAGTCCAACTTTAACATTTCCATTGCTTGGATTTTACTCTACATCAGCTTAGCTCCTCTCCCCCACGGGTTGGAGTGATCTGAGTCCCCCAGTTTCTTTCACCCCAAAGCATAATGGACAACCTGCCTTTTGTGCCCATTCGAAGCTAAGCTCAGAGAGACCCACAGGCTCTCTGGGCTCCCAGCTTGACTCATAAAGCTCTCAGCACGGACAAGAACCCTTGCAACTTGTCGTCCATGCTGAGGGTCTTGTCACATTCTGAATCAAATTGAGGAAAGAAACCAAAACACCTGGGCGTGGTGAAAGTAAGCCTATAATCCTGGCACTCAGGAAGCTGAGGCAAAAGAATCAGAAGTTTGGGGCCAGTCTAGACTATATAGCAAAACCCTGCCAAAAATGAGAAAGCGGGATGGGAAGAGGAGAGGAAGGAAGAGAGGGAGGGAGGGAGGGAGGGAGGGAGGGAGGGAGGAAGGAAGGAAGGAAGGAAGGAAGGAAGGAAGGAAGGAAGGAAGGAAAAAGAAAGGGAGGGAGGAGAGGTGAATATGGTGGTAAATACCTGTAACTTCAGCACTTTGGAAGTGTAGGAAGGGAGGTGAGAAATCACGGTCATCTTCAGCTGTGATCTACGTGAAACCCTGTCTAGACTGAAAGAGAGATAAACAACTCTGAGCATTCAAAAACAAACGCAAGAGAATGCGGGCAGTGGTGGCGCACACCTTTAATCCAGCACTAGGGAGGCAGAGGCAGTTGGATCTCTATGAGTTTGAGGCCAGTCTGGTCTACAAGAGCTAGTTCCAGGGCAGGCACCAAAGTTGCACAGAGAAACCCTGTCTCAAAAACCAACCAACGAAACAAAGAAAATAACATATAGGAAGCTAAGGATAGAACAATTACAGGTAGAGTATCCCCTATCCAGATGCTTGTGACAATGGAGGTTTAGATTTTGGAATTGGTGTAGTATAATATCCTGGACATGTCTGAACATCAAATTCATGTAGTTTTTCTCTTATAAAGCAG
>NW_026069817.1:5837-9030 GCF_014885135.2 Alexandromys fortis
ACACACACACACACACACACACACACACACGTATAATTCAGTCACACCCTGCAGAATGGAAATGCCATGTTCCTTTGGAGCGACAGTTCCCTGTGAGCACTGAGTTAGAGTCCTTATGTTCTGGACCTGCTTCTATTAACACAGAATCAAGGTGACAGTTGTGTAGGGCAGAAGTCTGGACAGAAGACAGCCATTAAGCTGAAGAGTTATCATGATTAAACTGTTAAACTGGTCACTCCAGTAGTAAGCAACTAAAGGATGATGTCCCTCTCTCAGTTTAACCAAGTGACCCCAACTTCCAGCAGGACAAGGCCGCTTTAAGACAAGGTCACATGTGACCCAGTTGCACATGGAGCTCAAGGGGACAGGAGAGAGATGGGAAAGCACAGGGGTACAAAAGACCGTATATTTCCTCCCTTTCTTTTAAATAAGGTCTCCGCATCATCCCATGTGACCTCAAACTTACAGCAATCCTCCTGCATCAATCTCCTGGGTGCTGGGATTACAGGTATACAGTACTCCACCTGGCTTGTGTATGATGAGAATGAGCCAAGTCATTAGAGGATGCTTAGAAGTTGGCAAGCTAAGTGTGGAAATTCCTTTTAAAACTAGAAATAGAACTGTCACATGACCCAGCAACTCCACCTCTAAGCAGATCTCTCAAGGAAAGGAAGTCAGTGTGTATATTACAAACATCTGAACTCACATAGGGTCTGTAGCAGTCAGCGTTCGCAGAGTTAAGATGTGGCATCTAACTGTCTACCAGTGAGTGAATGGATAAAGAAAATGTGGTGTATGTATCTTTGAATAAGTAGAACATTACTCTGCCTTTAAAAGAATAAATTCATGTCATGTGTAGCAATAGGACACATCTCATGTCTGCTAAAAGCCTTCATATCTCAGAAGTAGAATATAGAATAGTGGTTACAGAGTCTGCAAAGGGTGGAATAGGGAAGACAGTAAAAGGGTGTAGGGATGCAATTGAATAGCAGGAATAACTTGCAATGTTCTGGGGGCGTAGCAATGAGTTTCAGAGTGTGGCACAAATAATAAAAACCCAGAGATAGATATTGGGGTCCAACCTGAAGATCAGAGAAGCAAAGCAGCCAAGTCACATAGAAAGCTCTTACCTCTATGAAATCTTCAGACTTAAAAAGAGCAATTTTCTGTCTCATCCCACCTTATATTCCTTTCTCTCTAGTGCTGGGATTAAAATCATGCACCACCACCGCCCGGCCTCTATAGATAATTAGTACGGCTTTTGGGATTTAAGGTGTGTGCCATCACTGCCTGGCCTGTATGGCTGACTACTGTGGCTGCTTTGCATTCTGGTCTTCAGGCAAGCTTTGTTTATTAAAATGCAAATGAAATATCACTATATCTCCCTTTTTGTCTAAAATAATAATTTATAACTAATATAAGAAAAATTATATACAATAAGCACAATAACTATATACAATATATACAGGCAATAAATATATCAACAATGTATAGTCCATTTATATTTGACAAATTCAGAGAAAATACTCTGTATCTATCCTATCGTGATGAGTCCAAAGTTTTATACCTAACTTACTTTCTATTATGACTTGCTTTCTGCATCTGGAATACAAGGAAAACTATAACTATCTAATCTTCAACTCCCTCAGAGACCCAAGAGGAAAATAATAGTAAAATAATAGTAACTGAGTAAGCAGGAAGCACGGGCAAGTAATTTCCAAAAAATGTGAGAAATGACAGAAATAGCTGGCTGCCTGGACAGTCACCCCAAGTTCTTCTGCAATGTTGGGGCATCCATCCTATCCAACGTGAAGCAGGATGTTCTGAAGGGCTGTCACTCCTTGTCTTGACAATGTTTGACTCTGACAATCACTTTCTTTTGTGTCCAATTAGGACAGCATATTGTCAGCAGTAGAAGCAAGGGCATTTTCTTGCTCAGTAGCTTACTTTTGCCCCAAAGAAAGTAAACTCTTTGTGGTGTTTCTTCAGTGTCCATTATCTTCTCTGAAGTACATTGGTGCTTCTAGGAGCAGACAAGTCTCATTATCATATATATACATATATATATGTATATATATAATTAAAACATCTTAAATGCCATATTCTGTAGATCTCTGAAGTACTGAAGATGACCTATCTAAAATACATCTTTGTTTGACCTTGAAAACATACTTAATGTGACTACAAGTTCAATTATAATAGGTGATTCACTACTAACCTGCATCTACTGATTATCCTAAATACTTGATGAGCATAATTTTCAAGGACTAGAAATTTGTATTCCATGGTTAAATGAGTTGTATAGATATAATACCTTGAACAAGAGTAGAAATTTGTGTACAGTATGTTCTAATAAAATTAATCTCTAATTTTAAATTGATATACAAAATTTGTATACAATATACAAAAATCCAATCTAATGTAAAACATTTAAAACTAGTGGTTATTTTTAAAAGTAGATTCAATAACCTACCCTTTTATTCTATAATATCTATCTCTCCTATTTTTCTTTACAAACCAAGAACCTTAAATCTAATTTCTTTGTTTAGCTTTTTTCCTGACTATTACCAATCACAACTTATAAAAAATACCTCTAGACAATGACAAATATCAATAACCCACTGAACAACCAAAAACCACCCACCCCACCTATTGGGAATGGAGGTGTTATATTTTTAAATTTACTTCCTACTGTCTGGGGGCAATGGCATTATCAGGAGATTCCAAAAAGAAAAATTTTGGGTTAATTGGCAAGTCCTGGGTGAGGTAGCTGTATCATTTGTTGTCCAGGATCTGTGTAATGGGAAAATGCAAGGCTTGTCTCAAGTCCTGGCTAGAGTAGTCTGTTAGACTAGATCATCTCAACTAGCCACCTCAAAACTGCTCTGAGAAGTTTGTGTGGTCCAAAGCCAATCTTTAGGTGGTGTTTTTTCAGCTTATTGGTGTTATTATAGTCCTGGAGGAAACATCATGGTGGGGCCTCATCCTCCTTATGGAGACTTCAAAGGTTACTGTTAGGTGTGTTCATGGTTCGCTACAGAAAAATGATAGACTCAAACACAAAATCATGTACAGAAAGGTAGATGAAACATTTTAGTACTCTATATGACCATTAATCTATTGTGACAAAAATTTAGAATATATATGTATTAATCTTATACAATTTATACCTTAAGAAAAGCTATTAAAGAAT
>NW_026069818.1:0-1021 GCF_014885135.2 Alexandromys fortis
GGGTTGGCTACCGTCTCCTCTCACCCAGAGGTGGCCGGTTGGCTCCCGGCTTTCTCTGGCGTGTCCTGGGTACGGATGCTAAGCCCCCAGCCTTCTACCTTCACCCCCAGCCTTCCACCCTCGGCTAGACAAGCTTGGAGCATCTGGTTCTCACCTCTTCTTTCTGATCTTTTTCTGTCATCTTTACGTGTGGGCTCATTACGGTTTGAGCACCTAGGCTGTAATGGGCGGCCTTCAGTCTTAACTGTTTCCTCCTACCCTGGACTTGGTGTCCCATTGGAGGCTAGGATCGGTTCAGTCAGGCTTTTAACACTGCCCTCTGGTCACTCCGACGCCTGTTTCCAGAGTTGCCAGTGTTTGTGGCATCTTCTAGGTGCCTTCTGCGGATATTTTCACAGTTCTAGCCATGGGTGCTAAGCCTTCAAAAACAATTCCCCTGTCTTCTCCCCTACGACAACTTCTGGAGGCTCTTCAATCTCACGCCCTAATTCCTTCCGTTAAGTTATCTACACTCATCCGTCTTTGCTATAAGACATGGCCAAGACACAGTTTACAAAGAAACTTTAAATGGCCTCTTCATGGCTCCTTTGACCCCGATATTTTACGGGAGCGAGCTAACTTCTGCCATTGTTCTGCTAAGTGGAAAGCAATGATGTACATTATGCCGTTCTTTTACAGGGCCCCTCTGCTGCTTCTCACTGTTCACCTGCCCACATGGTCTTAGCAATGCCATCCCTCCAAGAACCCTCTGCTCCTGCCATGGACCCCGCAGACGAACCTCCACTGCCCTGGCCTCCAGGGGCCACCCCCTCTCTCTCTGCCCCATCGAGCGACAGCTCACCCATTCCTCTTTCCTCCAAGGTTTCTTCTAGTCACAGGGAGGCCTCACCTAACCGTTCTCCTTCTAGGTCCCCAAGAAACTCCCATTCCAGATCTACAAGGGCCTTGCCTGGTCCCTCCGACTCAGCTTCACCCCATTTCTCCTGCAGCAGATTGTGCAGTCAGCTGGAAGCTTCTTCCC
>NW_026069818.1:4267-5117 GCF_014885135.2 Alexandromys fortis
AAGAAAAACATATGTAGATCCACCTGGGAAGGGGAAATAGACAAGATCACCTGACAAAATTGGGAACATAGGGGTAGAGGGGAGAATGGAGGATGGAAGGGGAAGAGGAAAGTAGAAAGGGAGGGGCGAGGAGAACTTGAGGGAATAGGATAGTCTAGATGGAGGAAGGTCAGAGATGAGAGCAAGGAAAGAGATATTTTAATTGAGGGAGCCATTATGGGACTAGTATGAAACCTTGGCTCTAGAGAAATTCCCAGGAATTCAAAAGGATGACCCCAGCTAAGACTCTAAGCAACAGAGGAGAGGGTGCCTGAACTGGCCTTACCCTGTAGACAAACTGATGAATATTTTAAATATCACCATAGAACCTTCATCCAGCAACAGGACTTCCAACAGGGCCGGGAACCTGACTGCTCTTTGGACTGCAGAGGGAAGAGGAGAGGAGTCGAGGGAGGGGGAGAGGATGGGAAGCAGTGGGAAGGAAATGGGAGGCTGGGAGGAGGCAGAAATTTTTTTTTCAATAAAAAAAATAAATAAATAAAAATAAAAGCCAAAAAACAAGAATAGGACCAAACTAGTCCCTCTGAATGTCCTTGAATTGCATAGCTGGGGCAGACTGAGGGGCCACTGACAGTAGCACCAGGATTTATCCCTACTGCTTGCACTGGCTTTTTGGGAACCCATTCTCTTTGGATGGATACCTTGCTCAGCCTGGATACTGTAGGGAGGGCCTTGAACCTTCCACAAAGCAATGTGCTTTACCCTCTCTGAGGAGTGGATGGGGATGAGGTGGGAGGGTGTGTGGAGGGATTGGGAGGAGGGGAGGAAGTGAGAACTTGTTGTCTTTGAG
>NW_026069819.1:0-1123 GCF_014885135.2 Alexandromys fortis
GCTTTACAGAACACAGTGGTAAAAAGATTTGAAACAATTGAGGAAATTATCAGAACTGATGAGCAGAGAGAGAGGGTACAAGGAAAGGATATAACATCACCAGAACCTTTCAGAATCAGAGATGACTTATCAAGAGTTTCAGCTACTTACCCTATAATCACCTCTGACAAATCATCAAGTACTTAATACCCAAAGAACAATCTGAAAGAAATTAAGCAAACAGTAGTATATTATGGCTTGCATTCACCATTTGTTAGGGAGATGTTAAAGACGTGGGCATCCAGTAATAAGGCTACTCCACATGATTCACTTCAGTTAGTTTCAGTGGTTCTGAAAGATGAGCCACAACTACTGTGGAAATGCTACTTGCAAGAAGAGGCAAAAATTTTAGATCAACAGGGAAAAGCCAAAGGATTTGAGACCTCCCAAGATCCAATTATTCACAGTCACTTTGTGGGACATGTGCTACCAGGAAAAATTTTAAAAATCCATTGCCTGTTGTAAAAACAATACTATTCTGGATGATGAAATAAACATGGAGGGTGAATCAAAAATTTCAAGAGAAAATAGGAAACATATTTTTGCAGACTTCTATAAATGATCAAAGACTAAGGCTAAGAATGTGTATAAATAAAATTGTAAATGAGGACTTACTAGACATGGATACAGATGTTAGTAACATTACTCCAGATTCTTGGCATTCAAATTGGCCTCTTCAAAAAGCAAATGTTAAATTCCTAGGCATTAGAACCTTATTTCAAGTTACATAAAGCATGAGATGTGTTGAATGCATAGGGTTAGAAGGGCAGAGAGGAAGGCTGAGGCTATATGTGATTAATATCACAGTGATTTCATGGGATCATGACCTGCTGTGGCAATGGAATGAATACCCAGACAACATTCCTGCAGTCCCAGAAATTCATGTTTCTGGGAAAGATACTATAAGGTACTATAAAAAATGATCACCAGCCATTCAGGCTGTACAAGAACACAAAACAACAAACCTTCAGAGGTACCAACAGCTGGCCCTACCTTTAAAATGGTTAACTAAGGAACCAATATGGGTTAAACAATGGCCTTTAACTGAAGAAAAACTGCAGGCTTTAGAACAGCTGGTACAGGA
>NW_026069819.1:2743-4015 GCF_014885135.2 Alexandromys fortis
AAATATTTTTCTTCAACAGAGTATCATCAGAAATACAAATCATATTTAAGGGCAGTCTTCATGCCTAGCAGTAGATGGCCCACACAAAACTAAATTAATGGTATTTTTAAGGTTCTTGTTGCTGTTAATTTTTGTCTCATAATGCTGACCTGTTTTGTATTTTTTAATTTATTTTTTAAAAATATTTTTCTCATTTTCATAGCAATCCCAGTTCCTTTTCCTTCCTCTCCTCCCATTCCCCTGCCTTCCACCCACTCCATCCTCACTCACTCCTCAGAGATGGTAAAGCTTCCCAAGGGGATTCAACAAAGTCTAGTATATCACTTTGAGGCAGGACCAAGGCCCTCTGCCTCTATCTAGGCTAAGCTAGTTATCCCTCCAAGGAGAATGGGCTCCAAAAAGCCAGTTCAAGCACTAGGGATAAATTCTGGTCCCACATTAGTAGCCCCACAGACTGCCCCAGACACACAACTGTCACCCACATTCAGATGGTCTAGTTTAGTCCACTATCAGCCCAGAGTCATGAGCTCCCACTAGCTCAGGTCAGCTGTCTCTATGGGTATCCCCATCATAGTCTTGACCCGTTTGTACATATTATTGCTCCTCCCTCTCTTCTACTAGACTAGCTGTGGATCTCTGCTTCTGTTTTCATGTTGCTGGATGAAGTTTATATGATAATAATTAAGGTCATCATCAATCTGATCATAGGGCAAGGCCAGTTCAGCTACTTTCTCCACTGTTGCTTAGGGTACTAACTGGGTCATCCTTGTGGATTCCTGGTAATTTCCTTAGTGCCAAGTTTCTTGCTATCCCCATAATGGCTCCCTTAATCAAGATATGTCCTTCCTTGCTCTCCTTCTCTGTCCTTGTCCCATGTTGGTCCTCCTGCTCCCTTATGTCCTCCTTCCCCTTCCCTTCTGCGTGCCGTACTCCCCTCATGATCCCAGTTTTCTCAGATCTTGTCTATTTCTCCTTCCCAGGGGATCCCTGTATGCCTCTCTTAGGATTCTTCTTGTTAGCTAGTTTCTCTCAAATCATGGATTATAGGTTGGTTATTCTTTGCTTTACATCTAATATCCTCTTATGAGTGAGTACATACTGTATTTATCTTTCTGGGTCTGGGTTACCTCACTCAGGATATTTTTATCTAGGTCCATCCATTTGCCTGCAAATTTCAAGATGTCATTGTTTGTTACTGCTGAATAATACTCCATTGTGTAAATGTACCACATTTTCTTTATCCATTCTTCAGTTGAGTGGCATCTAGGATGT
>NW_026069820.1:0-1247 GCF_014885135.2 Alexandromys fortis
TTTTTTCATTTTTTATATATTTTTTAAATTTTATAACACATTGTTATTAGTTCATTTTAGTGAAAATCATTGTATCTTCCAGTTGTAATCCCTAAGAGAGTTACAAAGCACTGAATAGTCTAAATTATTATAGATTCACACCTTTTATTGATTTATTTGTTGATAAACAAATGGGAATCAGCCTTTATGAAACTCAAATATTACTGTATTCTAAGACTATTCTCTAAATATTTTCAAATTGTTGATTTACAGTCTCATGCACTAAATATGGGTCACCTTGGAAATCACAAGGGTTTATATAAACACATAAAACCTTTCCATGTGTGAGTAAAATATTTATCATTTTCATCAGAAACTGTGTTTGGAGAATGGATACCTAAAACCACAATTATTCAAACAACCCTTATTCTTAACTTCACACGAATAGTTTATGTCCTCTGAGAAAGCAATTAATCTGCTTTCTTCAATATGGATGTCCTTCTGGCTTTCATGTTGGGTGCAATTTCGTTTTATTATTATATTAAAAAAATAATAACATTCCAAGCATTTTCTCTGTAGAGATTAAGATAAAAATCTGTCATTATATACAACTAAAATGCCATACATTCTGCAATGGTGAAAGATATTTGTGCATTTTACATGTGATATGTGAATCACTTTAAAAGCTATAATCACAACACTACAGGTGCCAATAAATTTTCAATCTGCTAGGCTTTGTTTTCTGGAGAATGAATTTGGGATACAAGGATTTAGTGGGTAATTGTGTTTAGTGATGAAAATTACTGGAAGTTTGATGCATTAACATTTGAGGTGTTTGTTTTGGGGGGAGTTGAAAATAATTCACTTCCTAGAGCTCTGTGCTTTACTGCAATTGGCTCATTTGCCTCTTTTAAGCTCTCTTAACACACTCTCTATCCCATAAATATTCTCCATATTTCTCATCAGATGATGTGGGAGTGATTTCTTATTAATAAAGAAACTGCCTTGGCCCATTTTATTGGATAGAAAATTAGGTAGGTGGAGTATACAGAAGAGAATTCTGGGAGAAGGAAGCTTAGTGAAGGAGTCGCAATGATTCTCTCGCTCCAGACAGACACAGGTTAAGATCCTCCCTGGTAAGCCAGCTCGTGGGCTACACAGAATAATAGAAATGGGTTAGAACAATATGTAAGAACTAACCAATAAGAAACTGGAACTAGCCGGGCCAGGCAGTGTTTGAAAGAATACAGTTTCCGTGTAATTATTTC
>NW_026069820.1:3807-6675 GCF_014885135.2 Alexandromys fortis
GTATATATATATATATATATATATATAACTTACAAGTTGGTGAGTTTTGCAGATCTGATTAAAAAACTAATACAGTGATTTGAGTCTGGTAGATGACCTACTTGGAGTTATTTGAACCATATCAGCTCTTAAAAAGCAAATGTTTTACAATATTTCAAAATACAGATGATGTAGTTGGCATTGTCAGTTTGGCACACCTCATTATTTGAAAGTGGAATCTCAGTTGAGGATTGCCCAGATCATGCTTGTCTTGATTTTTAACTACTGTAAGATGATATAGCCCATTGAACAAATGGTTTTGAGGAGTATAAGAAAGCTAGCTAGAAATGGGTCTGTAGGGAGACAGCAAACAGCATTTCTTCATGATTCTTCTACTTCAAATTCCTGTTTCTGTTTCAGCTCTGACCTCCTTCAGTGATGGACAGTAGAAGCCAATTTAACCCTTTCTTCCACAAGTTCATTTAAGAAACTGGCTTATCACTTTAAGAGAAAAAAAAAAACTAAAATATATCACATGGGTACAGAATTTGTGAAGGACTCTAATATCTCAGGAAATAATTCTGATATTTGACAAGTTGGACTACATGAAATAAGACATTTTCTGTAGCATAAAGGAAAGAATGAGCACTAGAGAGAGTGCACACAGAACAGAAAATCTATTTCAGATATAGACAGAACAAAGGTTTATATTTAGAGTTTAAGATGAACCTAACATTAAAGCCAAAAATTTATAGATAAAACACAAGAGGAATGTAAAGAAATTTCTGATAATATGATATACAGATAGACTACAGATACCTGAGAACACGCTTAGCATCTTCAACCATCAGGAAAATGCAAGTTGAGAGTACACTGAGATTAAATTTCACTCCTGTCACTAACAATAGTTATGGTCAAACACACACACACACACACACACACACACACACACACACACACACAGATGCTTCTAAGGATATAAAGGAAAAGACTATGTTTATATTGATAGTTGGAATGTTAGCAGGTATGTTGATTCCACAAAGCATTGAAAGACTACCTCAAAAATCTGAAAATAGAAACAGCATAGGATCTAGCTGTTTGATTTCTGGAAGCATATCCAAAGAAATATAAGCCATTATAAGACAAGGACAGGTACGCAACCATGTTTATTGTGGTACCACTCACCACAATAAAGTTAAAACCTGTAGGTTTATCAGCATTAAATGAGTGAAAAAACATGTAATGTGTAGAAACAATGGAACTGGATTCAACCACAAAGCAGAGTAACATAGGTCATTTGTAAAAACAAAATGGATATAATTGGATATCATCATATTAAGCCCCATGATTTCTCTTGTGTTGGACATAGTTTTATATACACATACATATGATGTAAAATAATTATTTGGGGAGTGAACTGAAGCAATGAGAGTTGACGATGTATAAAAGAGCAAGATATGGAGCAAATATGGTCAAAGCACAGAATGTACTTGAGCATAAATGTCCGTATAAAACCCACATCATGTACCTTGGATGTATGCTATTTTTTAAAGCTCCTCTGTTAATTGCTAGTAGAAAAGGAAGTCACATCAACTCAACTTGAATGTGGGATTGAAAGATTTTGCCTACAAATTGTAAAGCTATATGTAAGCAGCTCAAATTCTCCAGGATCATATAGTGACCTATGGGTCACAGCCATCATACTTAATAAGAATATGTTCTCATTGTTGATCCTGAAGTAATTATTAATTGTTATACACCAATAGAAAAAACTTCAGATGCTATTTCAGAATGACTATCATCTTCACATGAACTAAACAGGGCAGGTATATTTTCTCCATACTCATAAAAGGACCTGTGTGTTTAGGACCCTAATTCACACAATTATCTCTTGTGTATTTGCAATTGAGTACCTGACTTCAGTATTTTAGGAAAACCTAGAACCCAGGGATCACACACAAAACATTCTCACCATTCTGTTCCTGAAAATAAAGCTGGCAGTATGATTTATGCTTCCCAATAATACTATGTTGATTAGATTAGCAAGATATCCTTTCTTGTGCTACCTAGAATAAAACAAAAAATAGAATCGCTAAAGAAAACACAAACCAAATATTTTAGTCACATTCAATAACTTTACTAGTTTCTTTCCAACTTCATTAACCTAAAAAACTATCCTGTATCCTCATAGAGTCACTCCAAATCTTCCTCAGCTTTATTTACTATGTTTCTGTCCAAATCTTTTACCATATCTGATCAGCTGAAGCCCAGAGAATGGACAGTCAAGTGAAATACTGTTTTGAAGATACACGTAAATTGAGTCAAGTGTCATTATTTTTTATCACTAGGCATCTCTAAAGCAAACACACCCTTTATTTTTAGTTAATCATCTTCTTCCCTTAAAACATATTGATGATTAAACGGAAAGTCCAAGAATCTGTTTATCCTAGCCACAACAACAAAAAAATATGATTAAGTCTAGACTGCTAATACAATTATATCCTCTGGTAACAGAATATGATTCAGAAAAGAATAAATGATGAATAAACACGAACCCACACAGGCTGTTTTTTTTTCTAGTCCTTCCATTTGTATGCAAATTTCAAGATGTCATTGGCTTTTACCGCTGAGCATTACTCCATTGTATAAATATATCACTTTTTTAAAATCTATTCTTTGGTTGAGGGACATTTTGGTTCGATCCAGTTTCTGGCTATTACAAATAATGCTGCTATGAACACAATTGAACAAATGTCCTTGTAGTACGATTGAGCATCCTTTGGGTATATGCCCAAGAGTGGTAGTGCTGGGTCCTGATGTAGTTTGATTCCCAATTTTCTGAAAAATCACCATACTGATTTCCAGAGTGGTTGTACAAGTTTTCACTCC
>NW_026069821.1:0-2740 GCF_014885135.2 Alexandromys fortis
TGCACTGAGAAATTCTTGAGTGAGGGAAAGCAAAAGAGATGCAAACTTTGCTTGTCATGTTATGAAGTGGGGAAAAATGTTGAAAAGGAATATAATCTGGATTATATTTCAAAGTTATTGACATTCTAAGTAACTTTGAAAAGTTAGCAATTTGAAAAATTAGATCGAAGCCCAATAATGTCTGATATTTGTGTGACTTTGTAGGATTTCATAACCTGCATCGAAATGCTTTTTGTGGCAATTGGATGTCATTATTTTTTTTCTTACAAGCCTTATAAAAAAGAAGGAGAGGAAGGCTCATTCTTCGACTCCTTCCTAGCAATGTTTGATGTGTCTGATATCAGAGATGATATTTCGGACATAATGGGACATTTTGGTAAGTAACAGCTGTTTAACTTCTGTTAGTGTAAGTATGTATATTGGCAAGCTAGGTTTGTGTGTTGTGCACATGGGGTCAGAGATGAACCTCAGGTGTGGTCCCTCGGGATGTTCAGCTTGGGTTTTGGAACAGGGTCTCTGGGCTCACAGATTGAGCTAGGATGGCTGACCAGAGAGCCCCAGGGATCCTATCTCTGCATTGGTAGCACGGGGACTACAAACATGCCCAGCTTTGTGCCCGTGCTGAGGATCGAACTCAGGTCCTCATGCTTGTGTGGCACCCTGACCCAAATACGTAAGATAAGGTCATTTACTCTAGTAATGTAAGGAATGAGAAAATGTGGAAAGCAGTGCCGTGATACAGGCTCTTCAGATTTGGGGAAGACAAAGAGGGGAAGGGAGTGCTTATAGAATTAGGTTTAAAGCAGGAAAAATAACTTTTGGCTATTAATTTTATATTGTCTTACAGGAAGAACAACGCGAGGTTATCCCAAAAAAGATGTTTGCCTGAAGACCCAGAGCATACTGAACATACAAGTCGGCTTACCTCATCACCACGCGATGAAGGTTCTCCAGGCTCAAAGACATCCTCACCCCAGGGCGAGTATCGGGGCTTTGGAAATGAATACACCCCAGAATGCAGCTGTTGCATTCCATCTGGGTGAACACATCATTATTGACATCCCAGGTGAGAAGGATTCTCCTGACGATTCAGGCAAATATCTAGACGAGAGATGGCTCAGAGGTTAAGAGCATTGCCTGCTCTTTCAAAGGTCCTGAGTTCAATTCCCAGCAACCACATGGTGGCTCACAACCATCTGTAATGGGGTCTGGTGCCCTCTGCTGGCCTGCAGCATACACACAGACAGAATATTGTATACATAATAAATAAATAAATATTTTAAAAAAAAAAAAACAGCCTCTTCACAGGACATGCTCTGGGTCGGCAGATACACATCTGCTAGGTAGTTTACAGGGAAAAGGTGAGCTGGGATCAATGTTTATCTGTCACACTTTCCAAAATCAGGCCTTGTCTTTTGGAGTTAGTGATGATTCTCTAGTGTAATGATGCTGAGTTTGTCATTACTTTGGGGTAGAACGAATAATCATATCATACACATCTAGAAGAATGTTTTTCTGTCCATGACCAGAGTCAAGAGATGATCCATAGCGCTGCTGAAGTAAATGGTCTCAGAAATCTAAGTAGTGCTGCCATCATACCTTCCGTGTGTGTTCAGGGTTAAGAGCACCCTGTGCTCCTGCAGAAGACTCGGGTTCAGTAAAATCTAGGGCCAGCGTGGCCAGCACCCTTTTCTGGCCTCCAAAGGCACTGCACACACATTGTGCACACGTCTGCATGCAGTAGAATATTCATATACACAAAATAAGTCTCTAAAGGAGACATATTAAGATATGGGTTTGCTTGGTTAGTCATAACATTGAGTTTTGCCATTTTTTAGAGTATGTGAAGGGATTGGCGTGTACGATCAAGGGAACTTTAATGTCTTCAACGCTTGGGCTTACTTATTTGTTTTAAATAACGTGTCACAACTGGTAAGTAAATCACCATTCCCCGTAGCTGTACTAAGTTAGTTTCTGTGCTGAGTGTTATCAGGTACTTTTCTTGAGAAAAATATTACCTTTTCATTAGTACATGCTACTTGAAACAGCTTTAATGTATATAAAAGTACAGTAATGTGTTCATGAATGATTTGGTGGTGTTTCCCTGTCTGTGGACACCGGTTTGCCCTTGTTACCGCATAGCTGTGGTAAAAAGCATCATGCACCACCACTGCCCGCCAAGACTGAAGTTTTAAAAAAAAAAAATGGGTGCTGTTCTAGGAACTTAAGGGCTGTCAGGAGTGTCTTTGGGTGGTGCTTCCCACAGTGTAGTAACTGAAATACATTGGCCCACACACAGTGCTGCAAGTTTATAATGGTTCTGGGCATGGCAGCACATGCCTTCAGTCCCAGAAGGTGGGAGGCAGGGGCAGGCGGATCTGAGAGTGGTCAGAAGTGCTTTTGCCTTCTGGGATGTAATACCCATGATAAGAAAGGACTGTAAACGCTCTTCATTGTGGGCATAGTTTGTTCTTCCCATTGGCATTTAGATATTTAAGAAAAATGCACAAAAGTTAGCTACTTTTAGTTGCAAACAATATTGGGGAACAAAGTTTTATTTTAGTTCATGACAGATGTTAGAAAATTGGGTTGTGACTGGTGGAATATGGAGTGTTTGCCTAGCACACGTAGCCCTGGGTATGATCCCAGCCTAACAGGGTAACAGTTCGTATGTACAGAGAAATGGCTCGGTGCCGAGAGTCAGTTTGTTTTGGGTTCTGTTGTTCCTGTTGCTTTTGAG
>NW_026069821.1:3917-4637 GCF_014885135.2 Alexandromys fortis
TCCCCAGCACCCTTGTAAAAGCAGAAGTAGAGAACACAGCTGCCCTCAGGGACCCTGCCACACTGATCATAAAAGGAGGGGGAATAAGACAGAGCAGTAGAGCCGTGGCGTGGGTCAGCAGGAAGAGAGGCTTGCCGTTGCCAAGCCTGACAAGAGGAGTTCCACCCAAGAGCCCACGGTAGAGGGAAAGAAATGGCTCCAGCGGGTTGTCCTCCGATCTCCCATACAAGGCGAAAAATAAATAGTCATTTTTTGATCCTAGTAATTATCCAGGTGTGATGGCACATGCCTTTAGTCTCAGCACTTGGGAGGCAGCGGTAGCCAGATCTCGTGTTCAAGGCCAGGTTGTTCAACATAGCAAGTTCTAGAACAACCAGGGTTGCATAGAAAGACCCTGTATCTAAATAACTAAATAATAAAATAAAGTCCTAGTAGGCACATGTAAACACACTGTTACAATGCAGAATCTAATTATTTGTACCTGGTTTCAAAACAAAAACAACAATAAAAAGATATGTAAATGAAATGCTGGAGTTCTGAAGCTAATACATCTGTAAGGCAAGGTGCATATAATTTAATGTAAACACTGTTTGGGATTATGTCCTGAAGGCAGGATTGTTTGGATTCCTAGGATACACTGAGGCCTTAACTGCTTGTGGTTGCATATTTTAATCTTTTTGTGTATATGTTATGTATGTGTTTATTGTGAGTGGGAACATG
>NW_026069822.1:0-905 GCF_014885135.2 Alexandromys fortis
TAGGATTCAGCATGACTCTGCCATTTATTCTCAAGTTTTCTTTTTAATGTTTAGTTGGAGACATATTGGCGCTCAGTCTTGCCTTTTGTCTGGGTATCCTTTTTCCAGATACCATTTCCTCTTGGGTCCAAGTGGAGGGACCCATGGACCAGCCCCCAGGCATGCTTCTTTCGACTACGGCAACCCTTTGCCCTTGTCTTGCTATCAGCCTCAAGTGAGGATGTTTTGGGCTCCCTGAGCTCATTCGTCCCTTCTTTCTGTCTTTGTCTGCAAGGCGATGAGTTGATCGCCTAGCTTGGTATCTACTTGTGACCTCTTCTGAGATGGCATCTTATAGCCCTGGCTGGCCTCAAACTCCGAGGTCTGCCTGCCTCTGTCTCCTGAGTGTTGGGAGTAAAGGCGTGTGGCACCATGCCCAGCTGGCTTCAGATTCTGTAAGTAGTTGAAGATGACTTGAATTCCTGATCCCCCTGCCTCCACTGTTGAAATAAGAGCGGCGGGGCTGTGTCCCCAACACCCCGGCCGCTTGGCTAGCTCACACCCGAAATAACAACACACAAACTGTATTCATTTAAGAACTGCTTGGCCCCTGAACTCTAGCCCTTACAGGCTAATTCTCGCACCTGGACTAGCCCATTTCTAATGATGTGTGTATGCACCCCAAGGTGCGCTTACCGGGAAGATTCTAGCCTAAGTCCATCGTGGATTGCAGCTGCCTGGGAGAGCAGAGCATGGCGGCTGTCCGGTCCCTCTGGAAGCAGCGCAGAGTCTGACCTCACTTCCCCTTCCGCCCAGCATCCTATTCTGTTTACTCCTCCCAACAATGTTCTAACCTATGAGGGCCAAGCAGTTTCTTTATTGCTCAGCCAATGAAATCAACAGATTGATATGACACTCCCACATCA
>NW_026069822.1:3713-6923 GCF_014885135.2 Alexandromys fortis
GAGAGAGAGAGAGAGAGAGAGAGAGAGAGAGAGAGAGAGCGCTAGACTTAAGAGGTGAATGTCCTACTGTCGTTCCGTCTTGCTCTTTTGACAAGGTCTCTCACTGAACCTGGAGCTACGCTGACAGCTGTCAAGCCCAGTCTTTCTCCTGTCCCCACCCTCGTTGCGCTGGCATCCAGCTCCTGCATGGCCCCACTGCGGGTGTTGCATGAGCACTAGGGGCTGGAGCTCAGCTGGAGAGGTCTAATCCTTGCCCAGAGAGTGCTTTCACCCACTGGGCTGTCATCTCTCCAGCCCAAAGGGAAAAGTTCAAGTGCTGTCTTGAAATACATGGACGATGCACTTGTCTCATCACAAGAACAGGCCAGCAGAGGGCTGTGCGGGCAAGGTTTGTGCAGCAGAAGCAGCAGAGAGGCCACAAGAGGTGTAGAAGGGATGCTTGTCTTCGCTATGAAAGCCTGGAGAAATCCCGTGTCACCTCCAGCTGTGGCCTGGTGACCCGCTGGCAAGGTAGCTTCCTAAAACCTTTGGAGGTACGGAACTTAGAGGGCGGGCTCCACCTGCAGCCTGTGACTGGAGAAGGATTGGAGCATCTTCTCAGGGCTCTGTGTTTGGTGGGCTGGGATTCTAACTTGGTGCACCTGCAGCAGACAGTGGGGCCAGGCTGCACCAAGCAGGGGAGCTCCTGGAAAATGAGTGCTCTGTGCTGTGTGTGTTTTCAGAGCCCTGGGTTATAGCATTAGCAGACAGCCACAAGGGTGGTGCTTGTGTCTGATGTTACCACAAAGGCAATAAAGAAGTAACTCTTCAGTAACGCAATGAGAAAGTAACTCTGGTAAATTTTCTGTTTAGCAAATGGAATTACCCCACATCTCCCTTTTGAGACAAGGTCTCATGTAGCCCAGGTTGACCTAAGAGTCCCACATGTAGCCGAGGATGGCCTCAAACTCTTCTGCTCTTTTTACCTTTACCTCCTGAGTGCTGGGATTGCGGGTGTTGGCCGCCAAACCTGGTTTATTTGGTGCTGGGGTGGGACCCAGGGCTCGTGGGATGGGACCCATCCATGCTAGGCAAGCACTCCTCCAACAAAGCTACATCCCCAACCTCCTCTGTTTTTCCATTTCTATCTGAACCTCTCACAAATGAGTAGTCAACACAACACACAGAAGATACAGGCAGAGAAAGCTAGGCAGGCCATCTGGGACTCCTGCCTAGGGGAGGCTTGCTGCTGTGCCCGTGTTCCTGTATGGTGTTTCTCAAACAGGAGTCCAGATTTATTAATTTTTTTTAAATCTCTTACTGTTAAGCAATGGTGTTTTTTTCCCTGGTGGCAGAGTAGGAGGGTATATAGAAGTAACTTAAAGTTGCATTGATATTGGGCCATTGCATGGTTGAGCGCTGCGCTTACCGACAGGCCTGACAACCTGAGATCATTCCCTGGCACCTGTAAGATGGAAAGAGAGAACTTACTCCTGAATCCTGTGCTCTGACCTGCACACACGTGTTTGTGTATGATGTTGTGTGGGGTCACTCTTCTAGAGGTCAGAGAACGGCTTCAGGGATCTGTTCCTTCCATCATGTAGGTCCTGAGGACTGAGCTCAGGCCACTGGACTTGGCAGTAAGGGCATCTCCTCCTCCTCCTCCTTTCTTCTTCTTCTTCTTCTTCTTCTTCTTCTTCTTCTTCTTCTTCTTCTTCTTCTTCTTCTTCTTCTTCTTCTTCTTCTTCCTCCTCCTCCTCCTCCTCTGTCCTCTTCCTCCTCTTTTTATTTTTTTGAGACAGGGTTTCTCTGTGTAGTAGTCCTGGTTGTCCTAAGACTCATTTTTTAGAGCAGGTTGGCCTCAAACTCACGCCTGCCTCTGCTTCCTGAGTGCTGGGATTAAAGATGTGTGCCACCACCGCCCGGATGGCAGTAAGAACCTTTAACAGCTGAGTCACCTCAATAATCTTTTGGATTAAAAAAAAAATTCAAAAAGATCTCTAGTATCTCAGGGTGGTTTGAACTCACTATATAGTTGGAGATGACCTTGAACTTCTGATCTCCTGCCTCCTTACACTCTCTCACTTGCTGGGATTGCAGGGCCACTACACCCAGCGTATGCCGTGCTGGGGATGGAACCCAGGGCACTGTTTGCTGGACAACTACTGTACCAACCAAGCCATAGCCCCAGCCCTACACTTCTGTTAAATCGAGTTTCCAGGAGTGGCTCTCTCCTTCACAAGCACTCAGCATTTCGAGTTTCTAACCCAAAGCTTTGACACACAGTTAAAAATGGTTTGATAAACTGATAAACTGGGCGGTGGTGGCGCACACCTTTAACCCCAGCACTCCAGAGGCAGAGGCAAGAGGATCTCTGTGAGTTCAAGGCCAACCTGGTCTACAGAGTGAGTTCCAGGACAGCCAGGACTACACACACACACACACACACACACACACACACACACAGAATGGTTTGATTAAAAAAATAATTTACTCTGTGTAGGAACATTGCCTTTCTAATTTGGAGGACAACCATGTGTTTGTGGGTGTGTGCGCGTGTATGTGTGTGTGTGTGTGTGTGTGTGTGTTGCACTTGACAATATCATCCCTGGAGGAGGGGAGGAAGGAGACGGTAAGCCGTGCTCTCTGACTGACCTCCTTGGCTGCCCACCCTGGCCCATGAGGAGCAGGGAGGAGGGAGGTGGCCCCGGCATGGTCATGCTGGCCCATGAGGAGCAGGGAGGAGGAAGTGGCCCCGGCATGGTCATGGTGGGATTCTGTTGCTGTGCTCCAGTACTTTTCAATTCTCACATTTTATTTCTTTCTTTCCTGGGGTGGACGTCTGCCTGCCTTGGCACACATGCAGAGGTCAGAAGACAACTTGTGGGAGTTGGTTCTCTCCTTCCACCATGTGGGTCCTGGGGATCCAACTTGGGTTATCAGCCATCCATAATCCATAACCCCTTTTAGGTATCATGTCTTCTATAGGATGTGAAATATACTTGTTTTGTAAGCTTCTATTTCTGAATGACTTTTCAGAAGCTTGTTCCATATAGGCTGGAACAAAGCTCAGTTAGTAGGGTATTCCCCTAACACGGGCTCCATTCCCAGCACGGAATAAACTGGCATGGCAACACATGCCTGTAATCCAAGCACTGAAGAAGTGGAGGCAGGAAGTCAATCTGAGGCCAGCTGAGGACACGTGAGACTGACAGGAGGGAGGGAGGAAGG
>NW_026069823.1:0-604 GCF_014885135.2 Alexandromys fortis
TTATGGAATAAAACCTTCTTTATTTAAGAAGTCATGTTCATAATTTTCTTCTATATCATATGCAAACATATCCTTGAAAGTACAGGCACACATCCCTTCGCATATGTATAAAGATGCTATAAACACATGTGTAATTTTGTTGTTTTCATGAGTTACAGGAAGTAAAACAAATCACATTGTTAGTTAATTGCTATTAATCTCTTCATTTTTAAATAGTGAGTCTAGCAAATCACTAAAACATTGAAATGCTGAAGCATTACCATCGTTTTGCTTCTGTGCATAAGGCAGACAAAGAAGGGTTATGGTTTGTTGGCCAAATGAGATCCATTATACTTCTTATCAATTTTTTATTCAGTGTGTTTTGTCAAAAGTCACTATTATGTTGGTGCAAAGCATAAGGTGCAGCAAGCAATGAGTTCTTATAAACTTGTGTCATGTGATGAGCTTTCTGTTTTGTTTTAATAGATCACACTTTTATTTGAATTTGGGGTTGCATTTTAGTGTGCAAGTGATTAGGCCCTTTCCTTAAGATTTTGTGGACTCCTCGCTTATTTTTTATATATGGATGGACAAAGCAGATATGGATAACAATGTGTGTGTGTGT
>NW_026069823.1:5697-6965 GCF_014885135.2 Alexandromys fortis
CTTGGTTTGACTTGGCAGATCCAGTATACACACTGTCCAGGTACGCACATTAGCCTCCTTAGTCTTTGACAGTGCTGCATGAGGAGTGTTAAATGCGGCTGTAGTATTAATCAGAATTAAAGAGAACATGTATATAACATACCAATTTTGCCATAGAAAGAGAAACAGTCAAAGGCGTGTTTATCATGATTCCGATTTTTAAAGCTATCTCCTGGGATACCATTAAAGCATTTACCCCTCTCAGATCTTAACCCTCAGTGAATTAATCTTACTTTTCATTTTCACACCCATCCTCTTTATAGATGGTGATGTAGATAGAGTACTAAGAAATAGTACTAGGGTACTATTTCACTTTTTCAGTGTAAGAGGCTGCTATTATCTAGAAAATGAGTTGAGTAAATATTAATTTTATGTGTATGCATGTGTATCCAAGTGTGTATTTGTGCACCATGTACAGGAGCCCAAATAGACCAGAAAAGGCATTGGGTCACCTGAAACTGGAGTTATAACAGATTTTAATGCACACATGTATACTGGGGACTGAATGTGTGTCCCCTTCAAGAGCAGCAAGTGCTCTTCTGGCTTGAACATGCTCTCCAGCCTTAGCTGACTCAATCATACAGTATGTTCCCTTTTTTCAGTTGTCCTTGCTGACATTTCACCTCTGATTATGACACCCAGCAATTGTACCCCACATTAGTTTTTACTGTTTTTTTGAATGCTGTTAGATTTTCATAGATGTCATAATAGATATTTCAATGTGGGTGCTTAGCAAAATATTGCTAAGCCTAGATGTTACAGTAGATAGTGTTTTCTCATAATGAAGTTGGTTTTGAGAGTCTGAAATTATTTCACAAGGGCAACAGTCTCTTCTAAGGAAGAGAGTCTATGCTCATACATACAGCTATATGCAGCTGAGTCATCTCTGGTTTTCACTCATGTCCTTGTACTTGCTACCTAAAAGATTCCATGTCAATCTGTCATCCTTTTCCTCACATGCTCCTGTCCTCAGAAAAACAGATCTGTTTTTATAGCTGCTGGGATTCTGTGAGTTAGCACCCTCTTCCTCCGCTATGAAGCCCTACATTGTCCATAGCTTGTCGGTTTTCTAAATAGCTGTGTTGCTTTGGAAAAGAAACAATTTGGGGGGGGGGGGACTGTTATCTAGTATACTAACATGTATGTTCATGTTACAGTCCTTACATTTCAAAATTTAACTGTGGGAAAAGCAATACATCATAATATGAAATAAATCTACCAAAATGACT
>NW_026069824.1:0-849 GCF_014885135.2 Alexandromys fortis
AAATAAATGAATAAATAAAAACCCAGTGATTAACCTAAAAGTAAATACTTTGGGTGCTAGAGAGATGGCTGGCTCCGCAAGCAGTTAAAAGCCCTTATTATTCTTCCATAGGAACCGAGCTTGGTTCTCAACACCCAATTTGGGCAGCTCATAGCTGCCTGTAACCCATCTCCAAGGGACCCACCTCTAGCCTTCATGGGCACCCACACAGATGTAGGTTGCATGCGTGGATGAACACGTTCACACACACAAATACAAATTAAAGCTTTAAATTTTTGGATAACTCCCCCCTCGAGTGAATAGTCCTTGTGTTAATCTAATGACAAAAATTCATATGAAGAGACTGACCAAAATAAAGTCTCCATCCATTCTGTGTGTATAGTCATCTTGTGTTACTTGACTCGCATAATAAAGAAACCTATGTTTACATGGTGTAGTGTTTGGGATGAGGGTCAAACTATTATAGAAAGTAAAGATTTAGTTAAAAAGTATTATCTTTGAACTGAAAGGATAGATTCCATTATACCTCAGAATAGAACTGGGTAGGTGGTCCAGTGATATAATCCTAACACTTCGAAGGGCACGGATTTTTATGATAAGGGTTATATTTTTTTAAAAATATTTATTTATGGGCTGGAGAGATGGCTCAGTGGTTAAGAGCACTGTCTGCTCTTCCAGAGGTCCTGAGTTCAATTCCCAGCAACCACATGGTGGCTCCAAACCATCTGTAAAGAGATCTGGCGCCCTCCTCTGGTGTGTGGGTATAAATGGAGGCAGAAAGTTGTATACATAATAAATAAATCTTTAAAAAAAATATTTATTTATTAATTATGTATACAATATTCTGTC
>NW_026069824.1:3475-6705 GCF_014885135.2 Alexandromys fortis
TCTTGCAGGAAAGTATCAAGCGAGTCAAGGATGGACCTCCTTCCCTCACCACCATCTGCTTCTATGCCTTCTATAACACAGAGCAGCTGCTGAATACTGCAGAGATCTCCTCTGATAGCAAACTTCTGGCTGCTGGATTTGACAATTCCTGCATAAAGCTCTGGAGCTTGCGGTCCAAAAAGCTGAAATCAGAGCCCCACCTTGTGGACACATCTCGTATCCGTCTAGCCTGTGACACTTTGGAGGAGGAGGTAGGGGTGCCACTTACCCTTTCTTGTAGCTCTTTCCTGTTAGAGTGCTCTTCTTAAACCTGACCTATTTTCACCAAACAGTACTCGGTAGTCCCCTCCTAGGCAACCAGAGCTGGACTCATGCCAGATGACTTAGCCATTGATCTTGCTCATGCCTGAAAAATGTACATTAAAGCCCTTCTCCCAACACTCACCATTATATGAGTAGGCAGTGTTTACCACTGTCTGAAAAGCGTTGAGCCTAACAGATCGTCAGCTGAAATTGACTTTGGGGTCGCGTTACTTGTTTGTTGTTCTTTGCACTCAGATGTGCAGGTTCCAATAGGAACAGGATTGCTAGTTAAGGGTCTACATTTAAACAGTAGTGAATATTGTCTTCCCCTGCAGAAATCTAGGCTGTTTTACAGCTTGCCCAACATAATATACACTGGTGATGCCAGCACCTGTCCTAGCTCTGTGTGCCAAGAGTGGTCTCAGCCCCACTTTGAAAGGGGACATGTGTTGTAGAACTGTGATGTCTCCTCCGTCCGTACAGCAGCCTGCTGTCAGGTGGAGTGGCTAGTCTAGGGTGGCCATGAAATTGCAAACACAGTGGCCTGTGTTTCAATCTTTAGAGTCACTACTGTGTAAAAACTTGGGCTGAGAGAGACAGCCTCCATGATCAGCTTCTCTTGAACACCCAAAAGCTTTTGCATTTTCTAGCCTGAAGTGTATGTAGTAGCCATTTTGAGTAATTACAGATACCAGTGTTTAACTTCCTCAAGTTTCATGCAAATGGGAAGTAGTCGTTTGCTTTTCCTTAGTAGTTTTTTAGTGGAAGAAGCAATGCCTACTAAAAAGGTCTTCTTTCCCTGTGCAGGAACCAGCAAAGCTGAGTGCTTAAGAATCCCGATTGTCTTCTAGTTTAAAACCCCTTGTATTGGAAAATCACAACCATAGTATTCAGGAGCTTCCCTCTGAGGGAGTGGAGGGAAAATGGATTTATACATAGGCTGCAGCCTTGTGGGCAAGGGCTGTGGAAGCACACTTATCTCCAAGTGTCTTCTATTTTCATGGGGGGAAATATTTCCAAGGGTGATATGAGTCACTTGGCTCTGTTTTAAGCCTCCCCCCTCCTTACTCTCTCGCTCTCTATGGAGACTGGGCTATCCTCAAACTCAGAAATGTGTCTGCCTCCTAAATGCTGGAATCAAAGCTGTACACCACCATGCCTTGCTGTCATTCTCAGTCTATGGTTTGTTACTTTAGGAGACGTGTTTGAGGCTCTCCACCTTCCTGTTCTTTCTTTTCCTTTGTTTTTTTGCCCCCTACCCCCAGTCTCTAATATCAAAATCTTGATGGTCGTCCTAAACACTGGCATTGCATAATAGGTTACCATGTCCAGCTTTCATGTATCAGTGTTCACAGTCTCTTAGAGGCTGTGTACTCTGCTTTACAGTTCCTATGCAGTTAGGTTTTATTTTGGCTCAAGTCCTTCAGATTCCTCCAAAGCAGGCTCTCGTTTTGTCTCAACTGATCTTGATCTCAGGATCTGCCTGCCTTACTTTCTCGGTACTGTGATTAGATGTATACTGCCGGGCATGTCTAGGTTTCATTACATGGAATAGAAACAGCGAATAACTTGACTTGCAAAGTAGTAAGAACTGACGGCTAAAGTGAGCTCCATTAGGGAGAATCTAGGAACTTAATATCAATTCAGAAGTCAGTTTTTTCGAAAGATACCCATCAGAATTAATAGGGGATGTTCCATGGGCTTGCTTTTAAGTCAGATCCTCATTCAAAAATTAAGACTCACAAAAAGTAATTTCTTCAATCTGGTGTGACCTGTGGTTGGGCATTGTCAGCTGGAGTGACCATGAAGGGCAGACATGCCCTCTATGACAGATACTGCTTCCTAGGCAGGCCCTTTTCCTCTCTCAGGCTTATATTCATTGTGAAACCACTAAATATTTTCTTTTTTTTTATTTTTTTATTTTTTGGTTTTTCGAGACAGGGTTTCTCTGTGGCTTTGGAGCCTGTCCTGGAACTAGCTCTGTAGACCAGGCTGGTCTCGAACTCACAGAGATCCGCCTGCCTCTGCCTCCCGAGTGCTGGGATTAAAGGCGTGCGCCACCATCGCCTGGCCACTAAATATTTTCTTGTGTGTTTTACCACCCTACCCACCATGTTCCAGGAGAATGAGGAAGACAATACAGGCACAGAGATGAAGATCCTGCGTGGACACTGTGGCCCAGTATATAGCACACGGTTCCTCGCAGACAACTCGGGGCTGCTCTCTTGTTCTGAAGATATGTCCATCAGGTACTGGGACCTGGGGAGCTTCACCAACACTGTGCTCTATCAGGGACATGCCTACCCGGTGTGGGACGTGGACATCAGCCCCTACAGCCTGTATTTTGCCAGTGGGTCCCATGACCGTACCGCCAGGCTCTGGTCCTTTGATCGGACGTACCCGCTGAGGATATATGCAGGACACCTGGCTGAAGTGGACTGTGTCAAATTCCACCCCAACTCAAACTACTTGGCTACAGGTCCACTGACAAAACTGTCCGGCTGTGGAGTGCCCAACAGGGCAACTCAGTGCGGCTCTTCACAGGGCACCGAGGTCCCGTGCTCGCCCTTTCCTTCTCTCCCAACGGTAAGTACTTGGCGTCCGCTGGTGAGGACCAGCGGTTAAAGCTGTGGGACTTGGCCTCTGGGACACTTTTTAAAGAACTGAGAGGCCACACAGACAGTATCACCAGCCTGGCCTTTAGCCCAGACAGTGGTCTGGTTGCCTCTGCCTCCATGGACAACTCTGTGCGTGTCTGGGACATCAGAAGCACATCCTGCAACACACCTGCTGATGGCTCTTCGGGTGAGCTTGTGGGCGTGTACACGGGAGAGATGAGCAACGTCCTGAGTGTACAGTTCATGGCCTGCAACCTCCTCCTGGTGACTGGAATCACACAAGAGAATCAAGAACATTAAGTTTTTATT
>NW_026069825.1:0-2234 GCF_014885135.2 Alexandromys fortis
TTATATATGTAAGTATACCACATGCAAGCATGGTGCCCATGGAGCTCAGGAGAGCCTGTCAAATCTACTGGGATCAGAATTACAGATGGTTGGGAGTTGCCATGTGGGAACTGAGAATTGAGCCTGGGTACTCTGGAAGAGCAACAAGTATTAGCCTTTGAGCCAACTTGCCAACCTGAGAAAGAATACTCTATCTCAATAGAAACAGTATTAGAAACACCAGGCAAAAAGAGCAGGAATTGAGACCCAGCGGAACCTGACGCTCCCATTTCCCACAGCGAATTCTCTTTGCCTCTGGCAGCAGCTCATCTAACATCTGGCAATCCATTCTTGGGCACGACTTGGTAACTCTGCTTTCCCAAGTCTCAGGCGTGAGCTACTGCAAATTCACACGAGCTTCCCAGGTCCGGCCATCTCAAAATGGCTAATGCTAGAAGTACCCAGATAGGAAAATTCTTAAGTCCTCTCTAGGAACCAGTAAACGTATCATGCAAAATAATGTGTTCAAACACTACAGAGGTCTAGCCTTTCCCTCTTAGTCTGATATAGAAAGGCATTGACATTGTCACTTGGCAATACAGCTCGTTTTGGAGTCTCATTGGGGTCTCCCATATCCATGATGTCATTTGTCAAGAAACCCTCAGGACTAGAATGTGCTGTGAAGTTTCATGGGTGCCACTGTTTTGTTCATAGTGTGCTGCATTGACCGAGACAGTGGTGAAGTCCTATGGCCATCTCCATCTTGATAAGGTCAGCAGCCAAGATGTCAACAAAGCAACAGGATTACTTTCTGTTCTGGGGAGCTCAGCTCCGTGATAAAATGAGTCCATCCCCCATCAGGGCACCAGTTCCTGTGGGATGCACAAATGTGGATGGCTACTCCATTGTCTTAAAAAAAGGGGGGGCCCTGAATTAGATTGGCAGGAGCATAGGAGGAGACAGCCATTGTGCAATATTATTTTAACTAGGTAAAAATGTGTTACATTTGTTTATGGTGCATTTGTTTAACTGTACAAGGATGTGTGATTAATTATGTGAAGATACGTTGCATTTGTTTCACCTTGCCTGCCTCAGGCACCTGAAAGGAAGGCTGGCAAGCAGAGAAAATACATATGAGGAGAAATCTAGGCTCTAAAAGAATGAGAGAAGAGGAGAGGCGAGAATGAGGGAGATGCACCGGGGGTCAAGCTGTCAGCCATCCAGAGACAGAGAAGCCATGAACGTAAGATGTACAGAAGGAAAGAAAAGTAAAAAGCCCCAAAGCAAAAAGTAGATAAAGAGAAACAGGTTAATTTAAGTCAAAAGGGCTATCCAGAAACAAGCCTAAGCTAGACAGAGCATTCAAAACTAATAGTAAATTTCCGTGTCATGTTTTGGGAGCTGGTTGGTGGCCCAAGAGAAAAAGTCTGGTATAGCCTGGGCACATGTTGCCTAGGCACAACCTGGAAAAAGGTAAAGAAAAAAACTGAGGAGGTGACATTGGTGACATTTACCCCATGAAATAAGTCATGGGCTGAGGACAGTCAGATCAGCAAACACTGACCCTAGTAAGGGAGCCTCTTTGCCAGTCACAAAGTTGACCTGGAAGAGCCTGGTCCTTAGAGCTTTTTTTTTTCTTTTTAGCCAGTGTTGAAGTGCTGGGGAGTCAGGTCCACTAAGCCACACCTCCAGCCTTGATTTCATTTTTTTATTGATATTTATTTGTAGTAAGAGCTGCGGGTTGCATTCCTGCTGCCCCAGCTCCTGGTTGCCTGGCCAGCTTATGCCCCGAAATAACAACACACAAACTGTATTCTTTTAAACACTGCTTGGCCCAATATATCTAGCCTCTTATAGGCTAACTCTCGCACCTGGACTAGCCCATTTCTAATAATGTGTGTAGCACAGCAAGGTGAGCTTACCGGGAAGATTCTAGCCTATGTCCATCCTGGGTCAGAGCTTCATCGCGTGTGCCTCAGAGAGCAGAGCTATCAAGTCTGAGCTCACTTCCTCTTCCTCCAAGCATTCTGTTCTGCTCGCTCCACCTTCCTATGTTCTTACCTATCAGGGCCAAGGCATTTTATTTAACCAATGACCTTCCTCCATCATTTATTGAGCTCTACATTTTTCTCTGCTCCCCTCCCTGCCTCTCCCCTCCCCCCTCCCACAAGGTCCCCATGCTCCCAATTCACTCAAGAGATCTTGTCTTTTTCTACTTTCTACTTCCCCTGTAGATTAGATCTATGTAAATCTCT
>NW_026069825.1:4005-6942 GCF_014885135.2 Alexandromys fortis
ATTTTTTGCTTCTTTATCAAAGATCAGGTGTTCGAAGATGTGTGGATTCATATCCAAGTCTTCTATTCGGTTCCATTGGTCCTCCTGTCTGTTCTTATGCCAATACCAGGCTGTTTTCAGTACTGTAGCTCTGTAATAGAGTTTGAAGTCAGGAATTTTGATGCCTCCAGAAGTTCTTTTATTGTACAGGATTGTTTTGGCTATCCTGGGTTTTCTGCTTTTCCATATGAAGTTGAGTACCGTTCTTTCAAGGTCTTTGAAGAATTTTGCTGAGATTTTGATGGGCATTGCATTGAATCTGTTTGATTTCATTTTTTAAAATATTTCTGGAGACAGGAATAGTGGGTAAGATCCTCAGCGATTTACAGCACTTGCTGCCCTTGCAGAGGTCCGAGGTTCTGATCCCAGTGCAGACAGGGTGGCCCACAGCCATCTTCAACTTCAGTCTCAGAGGATCCAGTCCCCTTTCTGGCCTCTATAGGTACCAGGCACATACATGGGGTATTCACATACATGCAGGTAGAACACTCATACACATAAATAAAAATAAAGAAATCTGAAAGAACCCAAATAAATATTTTTTAAAAAATAAAATATTTTAGGGTCCAGAAAGATGGCTCAGTGGGTAAAGGTGCTCGCAAACAAGCTGATGACCTCAGTTCAAATCTCAAGTGGGACCTGTATGGAAGAAAAATATTGATTACCACTAGTGTTTTCTCACTGCCACACATGTGACAACTTTCCCCAGTAAATAAATACATGGAATGTAAAAAGCATTTCTGGAAATTCCCCAATTCTGTTTCACAGTCCTCGAGTGACTCAACCACAGTCTGAGAAACATGACTGCAGCACTGAGCAGTCCCAGCAAGTATCTGTGGAATTAATTGTCATGTAGGAGAATTTAGCACACTCATGGCTACAGAACATGTGGCATCCACTCAGGTGCTGGCACACACACACAGCAGAGAGCTCTGCTAAAACCCAGACCAGGTCATGACTGTCCTCTGCTGGACTTTGTTTCCTCCCCGGTTTTCTTGCCTTTGAGTGGCATATCTTTACTAGATCATCCAGACTGTGGACAACCTCATCCCTCTATCCTCCATCCTCATCCTTACTAGGTCAGTTGGATAACATCATCCCTCTACTAGGTCAGCAGGACAACTTCATCCCTCTACGCTCCATCTTAAGACCCTTGTTCGTTGGGCTGTAGGCCCACACTGGCTCTTCTCTTTTCTTGTATACTTTTCAAAGTAGCATTCTTCCCCTGAGACCATCTCTTCCCGTCTCTGTGCCAGTGCCCTGTGGTCCTCTGGTAATACATTTCTTCCTCTGAGAAAACTTTCTAGACCATCTCTTCATGGACTGATATTTGAAGCATTAATATCTTCATAATTTTGGGTTCACCAGTTTTGTTGCTGTTTTGAGATAGGGTCTTTCTACGCATCCAGGCTGGCTATAAACTCTGTGTAGCCAGACTAATCTTAAATTTGCAAGCTTTCAGCCTCAGCCTCCAAAGTGCTGGGATTATTATTTACTGCCGTGACCAGTTCAATATATTTTTATAATACAGATTTCATGCAGGCAAAATCATTATTGTCCTGTCTCCATATAAAACTGTCATTCATACACATAAAATCTCCCTGACTTTCAGCTGAGGGAGTAAATGAGATAGTCGGCTGTCTCTCTGCCAACAAGCTCTATCTCTGCAGTTCCTGCCCATGTTCTCACATACACTAAAGTATGCACTGTGAAACAACCATTGCTGGAAGGCAGGGACTCCCCACTTGGATCTGCTGATGCCTGATGGGTAATTAAAAGGAGACTAGAATTTGGATTGAGGTAATCCACACTGCATCACGGTTTGACCAAGACTTTGATTATTGGTAACTGACCCCTACCCCAAATCCGGCTAAAGTTCATGTCAGTAGCCTGGAAATGCAGTGATGTTTGACCTCTGTTTTCTCATTGTGGCTACAGTGACTAAATCTCTCTCTCTCTCTCTCTCTCTCTCTCTCTCTCTCTCTCTCTCTCTCTCACACACACACACACACACACACACACACACACACACACTAAACTACCTGCCTGCCTCCACTGAGTACCAAAATGTCAGACTAAAGTCCTTTCTTGCCTTTTCACTATTATTCCACTTTATTCTCCTTGGGTAAGTGTACAGGCTGTAAGTGTCACAGCTCAGATGGAAAGGGGTCCTGGCAGTCGGGAGCCAAGGAATACTAGGTGCACAGCTCAGGTGGAAGAGTGCTCTGGCAGTAGGGAGTCAGGGAATAGCACAGGTCTCAGTAATCGAAGCAGCTTACAGCCCTGCTCTAGGGAAAGGGTTCCCCAGTGCAACAGCTCTGCTCTGGCAGGAGAGAGCTTCCCCCGCGAACTTGTTACGATTCGGCTCCAGTGTAACAACTCTGCTCTGCTAGGGAAGGTTTCCCCAGCTCTGCTCGGAGCCGCTGTGCTCCTCGGTCTCTGGCTTCCCCTCTGAAGTTGTAACAACTCAGTGCTGCTAGGGGAAGGCTTGTCCTGAAAGTACTACAGCCCTGCTCTGATCTGCTCCAGGGAGAGAAGGTCTTCACCCAGACTTCATTCAAAAGATTTATTGGGAGGGAAGAATGCAGGAGAATGGCTGCCCCTGCCAGGGTGGAAAAACAGCCGCAATCTGACCTAGCACAGGGCTTATATAGGGTTTCTTACGGTTGGCGGGTTCCCCCCCCCCCCCCCGGGAGATTTTCAGGACAGCGGAAACGAATGCGAGTCCGGGTAAGGGGCGGGACGGCGGACTCTAGACGGGGAGACCAGGGTCATTCCACAGGAGATCAACACAATGCCATTTTACCAGGTGCAGTCTTGAGTACCTGCAGCCAAGGCTCTTACTGAAGAGATCTGGCTCCCTCTTGTGGCAGAGAAATAGCCAGTTAAGAGATCTCC
>NW_026069826.1:0-1134 GCF_014885135.2 Alexandromys fortis
TTCTTTTTTACCGCTGAGTAGTACTCTAATGTGTATATATTCCACACTTTCTTCATCCATTCTTCCGTGGAAGGGCATCTAGGTTGTTTCCAGGTTCTGGCAATTACAAATAATGCTGCTATGAACATAGTTGAACAAATACTTTTGTAGTATGATAGGGTATCTCTTGGGTATATTCCCAAGTGTGGTTTTGCTGTGTCCTGGGGTAGGTTGATCCCAAATTTCCTGAGAAACCGCCACACTGCTTTCCATTGTGGTTGTACAAGTTTGCATTCCCACCAGCAATGGATGAGTGTACCCCTTACTAAACATCTTCTCCAGTAAAGGCTATTGTTGGTGTTTTTGATTTTAGCCATTCTGACAGGTGTAAGACGGTATCTCTTGGGCAGATAAGGAGAGAGATCCTGAAATGGCCCAATCCTATAGCCATACTAACGAATATCCTGCATATCACCATAGAACCTTCATCTGGCGATGGATGGAGATAGAGATAGAGACCCTCATTGGAGCATTGGACTGAGCTCCCAAGTTGCAAATGAGGAACAGAAGGAGGGAGAACATGAGCAAGGAAGTCAATGCCGCAAGAGGGGCACCCAACCGCTGAGACGGTGGGGCTGATCTATTAGGCGATCACCAAGACCAGCTGGACTGGGACTAAAAATGCATGGGATAAAACCAGACTCACTGAATACTGTAGACAATGAGGGCTGCTGAGAAGCCAAGGACAATGGCACTGAGTTTTGACCCTACTGCATGCACTCCCTTTGTGGGAGCCTAGCTGGTTTGGATGCTCACCTTCCTAGACCTGGATGGAGGTGGGAGGAACTTGGACCGCCCACAGGGCAGGGAACCCTGACTGCTCTTTGGACTGGAGAGGGAGGGGAGAGAGGCATGGGACGTGGGGAATGGAGGGAGGGGGAGGGAAAAGGCAGGTGGTGAGGACGTAGAAATTTTTTTTGGCGGACAATGAGGGCTGCTGAGAAGCCAAGGACAATGCCACTGGGTTTTGATCCTACTTCATGTTCTGGCTTTGTGGGAGCCTAGCTAGTTTGGATGTCCACCTTCCTAGACCAGGATGGAGCGGGGAGGACTTTGGACTTTCCACAGGGCAGGGAACCCTGACTGCCCCTCAGA
>NW_026069826.1:4636-6756 GCF_014885135.2 Alexandromys fortis
TTGATTGTAAACATGCTGAAGAAGCATTGCATGGAAGGCATGGGCCACAGCATACACCGCATTATATATTTCATAACTCTCATCACTAAAGGCCATGTCAAAAGTCTGTGCCTTTAGCCATTGCAATGAGGCATTGGATAAGCAATTCTTCAGGGTCTTACACCTAGAAGCTGAGGCTTTGCAGTTCAAGTTCATCCACTCCAGCCTGGCCAGGAATTCGTCTGTGTATTTGAGAGGGTTCAATGTCTGGACAAATGTTTTAAAATGAGAAATCTCAGCATGATGGTATGCAAAAGTTATTTTCCCATTGAATGAATTAAGTTGGAAGTCATTCTTAGTTGTAGTGCCATCCCACTGTGAGGTGGTGACCCATATTCTCTGTAAACCTAGAGATTGCCACCTTCTAAAGGCCACAGCTAGAGAACCCTTCGGGTCACCATAAATGACAACTACATTTGTGGATGATGTCATGATTTGGTTATAATAACCTTCAACTCTTGTCAAGAATAAATGCATCTTGACTGGGATCACACTCACAAAGGCAAAGCAGACTGTAATTTTTTCCATCTCTCCTCTTAATTGTGTGAGAAATTGAGTACCCTGATCATTGTCTGAGATGGCCAGTCCAATCCAGTTCCAGTTGAAGTGAAGCATCAGAGAGATCAGGGCCAGGGCTAAAGATGTGTACTTGGCAGCCATCTGATACAGAGAGGGAAAATGTTCACGATTGCTCAGGATGGGATGGACAGGTCCATAGGTAATCTGAAGGAACTACAATACAGAAAGCAGCATGAGGTAGCACACGTACATAAGAACTTGTAAACACACTTTAGGTCAAGAGTTCCTTAAAAAACTCCTTATCTGTTACTTCTTCCCTCATCTCAATTTCAAAAAGAGAACTGAGGCCCCATTACTAATGAATAAAACCTTGAACTACACCGTTTGACGCAAATTTGATGAAAGTATCCTCATCAGAATCTTCTTAGCTTCTAGGATTATAAGGGTAGAATTAGAATTTCTTGCAAAGTTATAACAGAAAATCTCACCTGTTGAGGTTTGAAGAGATTGAGCGTGTTCCCAATGATCACAGATGTCGCAAAATTTGGTCCTGTAAGGACCACGATACACATAGTCTCTTCATGACACATATAATTAGGGGGATAATCATGAACTACTTCAGAAAACTGAAAGTGACTATATATTTGTGGCCCAGTGTCACAGCCATGCTCTACACATTCAAATATGAATGATGAATTTGGTAGAAGATCAGGGTTCCTGTTGACTTCATCCATGGAAAAAGCTAAGGCCAGTAAAAACTGGAAGTTTTTAGTTGTTGTTCTGTAAAAGGGTGTGGTGATTAATATGGACAGACATCTACACATGATCCTGAGTAGTCAACAGATGGATTATTATGAGCTGTACCATATTCTCAACCACTGCCAATACTGATACGAATGACCTATGCTGTTAGATTAGAATAATATAAGTAGCTGAAAGGTTGTAAAAAGCTTTAAAAGTTCATCAGAATGTATCTTACATAAATAAAGTGATACATCAGCACCTTTCAAAGAGTGTGTTTTCTATTTCTGGTTTTAAAGTGATTACTCTAAAGATAAAGACAATAGCAGAGGCTTTAACCAAATAAGAAAACTATTCATATATTCATTTTTAAATCATCGATCAATGTGAAAATTTCAACAGACGTGTGAGCCTATGAGTTACCATATTTTCTTATGAAATTAACTGAATTTGATAAAACTGTCAAACAATGCCTCTTGAGTGTACAATGGTATGGGAAACATTTCGCTGTTTTGCTTTCAATTCTTTATAATGAGTGGGCATTATAGTTAACATATTCCCTTGATCTTTGTGTTATTCTTTTTATCTGATTTCTCTAATGGAGGTGTAAAATCTCTTTTTAAGATTTATATTTAAATGAATTTAAATACCAAAGATGTATTTTGTAAAGCTGTATGTACGTGTTCACCATGTATATAGACAGTATTAATGTTAATGTGGGTAATCAATAGAGAATGGATTGTATGGTTTTGAACAACAATTTGCTACAGATTAGACTGGCCTCAAAAGTACAAAGATACACCAGCTCCAGGTTCTTATTG
>NW_026069827.1:0-6487 GCF_014885135.2 Alexandromys fortis
AATAACCACTGCAGCGACACTGTTCATATACAATAACCACTGCAGCGACACTGTTCATATACAATAACCACTGTAGCAACACTGTACATATACAATAACCACTGCAGCGACACTGTACATATACAATAACCACTGCAGCGACACTGTTCATATACAATAACCACTGCAGTGATACTGCATATATCATGAAAACAATCCTAGTAGCAACATTGCAGCTGTCATGAAAAAAAACACGATAGCAACACTGTCCATATAAAATAACCACTGCAGCAACACTGCATGTATTATGAAAACAGCCACTGAAGTTTCATCAAGACAATCACCGCCACCAATGTTTTATCCAACCTACAGGGCAGGTGCAGCAGAAGTATCCTTCCTTCTTGAGGTCAAGATTCAGGGCAAGGCTCTGTCTGACGTTGATAGAAGAGGACGGGGTGTCCTCTTCCCAGGAAATGGATTAAGGATTAGGTAAGTATCCACGTGACCAAACCACCCACACAGTGTGGCCTGAGAACATTCATTACCACCACTGCAGTGTTAATTTCTTGTCTGACTGATGTGGGGACTAACACTTGGAAATCACCTACTTTTCTGTCCCCAGGCTGCTTTTGTCTGTGGTGTTGAAATCTAAATCCTAGTTAGTAGACAGCAGTGCTGGCAGGAGCTAGCACTTCCCATCCATCCATATCAAGTTCAGTCTCGTTACTGTCGAGGTTACCTCTGTCTTATTCCAGCCAGTAACAAGCTACCCAACACAGGGTGTCTGGAAAGCT
Source organism: Alexandromys fortis (assembly GCF_014885135.2). Lineage (NCBI taxonomy): Eukaryota > Metazoa > Chordata > Mammalia > Rodentia > Cricetidae > Alexandromys > Alexandromys fortis. The sequence continues at coordinate 774 of NW_026069827.1, forward strand.
ACACTCCAAGCTCTGAGCTCATAACCCAATCTCCAGGTCTGAATGTCACCCAACCCCTTTCCTTTCCTAGCCTCACCTCATCTCGCTGATAACACTATCTGAAGCCTGGGAACACTCATAAGGTTGGCAATGAACCACTTGGGTTTTTCTGCTGTTTCCATTTACCCTGAAATACATATAATTTATATGGACTTGCTCTGACAAGAAGGGAAGTATTAGAAAACGCCAGGACTTCTCCCAATGTTTTATTACCTGGAAAATACTAGTATGGGCTATTTAAACTTTGCAGTTGTAACTGTATTAAAAATGTGTATGTGTATATGTGTGTGACTGTGTGTATTCATGTGTGTGTGTGCATGCGTGTGTGTTCATGCATGTGTGTGCAGTGTCTTAAGACATTCTGAATAGCCCATGAAATTCTGGGGTCCAACAGCTGGCTTATGTTTATCATTAATACAGTTTTGTAGTGGAGCAGCGGTGATGGGTTTGGCACGCGTTCATCGAGTGCTTATTTGGGATGAAGGAATTTATAGGCATTACTTCACCTAATCTTCTCAAGACTTCTATGAGAGAGGATCTGATTTCACAGTTTTACAGATGGAGAGATTTGGGAACATGCCCAGAGGTTTGTGTGTAGCTAGTGGCAAGGGGGGACCTAAGGCCATACTCTCTACAACCCAGAAGTGAGACTGCCCCTCTCTGGCTAGTTGGCCTACTGAGCTTAACCAGTAGAGTAACTTGGTGCCTCCCCATGACAGGAATTTACTGACTTTGTATTTGTTCTATAGTGGTATAAAGCAAAAGCCACAGCAATACATGGAATACATGGCCAGGTAAATAAGGGGTTTGAGGGATTTCTACAAAAAAGAGAAGGGCTAGTGGAAGGGGTCAGGATGGGGTCATGGTTCAGGTAGGCAATGACATTCACAAGAGGGATGAAGTCCATGACAAACTGCACCAAATGAACCTAAATGAGTTAACCAGGGGAAAATTGCACACGCACCAGGGTCCTCAACCAGCCTCTGAGTTCCACTTCTTTGTCTGTGGAGCATCTCCAGTTCAAATGCCCACCTCTTGGTATGTAAAGTCTCCTGTAACTGGAACGAAACCTCTTTTCCAACTCAGGGGAGGTAACCACTGACACATAGAATTCTGGGATCTGGGATGAGTGATGCACTTTCCTCTACCAATCTTTATCCATTCCTTCGTGAAAATGGCTTTCTGGGCTCTGGAGTTGTTGCCACCAAAAGGAAAGCACGGCCTAAGGATGCCCAATCGGTAGAGCCCTCAGTGTGTGCCCTCTTGTTTCCACAAAACGTGCCCTGCAAATACCAGCTGGAGAGAACAGAGCATCATACAGGCCCTGCCCCTTTTTGGGAAAGACAAAACCTGCATCAGTAAAGAGGAATACATGCTACCAGAGGTAGCATTAGGAGTGGCAAAGGTATCCTGTGTGGTTGACGCTTGGCCTGGGCGAGCTCATTATTTGGCCAGGGAAGATGTAGAGGAGATGTCAGAGGCTGTAGGCTTGTTCCTTGAGCGGGCAGGCATACTCAGAAAACATCAGACCTGGGCCATGGGCTGCGCCACTTCTTCAGTTCCTGGTAACTCTACACACTGCTCACATGGGATCTGAGACAGGGTGGGAGTCCCCCCAGCCTCTCCAGGCCCTGGGTCAGCAGCTAACTATGGGCAGAGAAAGCAATGTTTGTGGAGTCCAGAGCAGGGCTGCCCCTGTCTTCCCCAACAAGTGCCTGCGAAGCCAGAGTCTTATTGGAAAACTTTATCTTTGATATCTCAGGCTCTGAAATTGTTTCTGCTCTAAGACAATTCCACTGCGCGCGCGCGCACACACACACACACACACACACACACACACAGAGACATACAGACACACACACACACACACACACACACACACAGAGAGAGAGAGAGAGAGAGAGAGAGAGAGAGAGAGAGAGAGAGCGCAAGTGAGTGAGTGAGAGAGAGAGAGAATGAAAAGGAGTTTCAAATCAAGAGAAGATTAAGGAATTAAACTGGAAAATGAGAAGCTCTGCATTAAGATCTTAAAGACTCGCTCAAGGAGCCATTAAATGAAAATTGCTTTTAAACCATAATTCAAAATATACTAACAGCATGAACTAATTTGAATAAGGTAAAATACTCTTGGTTAAATAATTTTGTAAACTGTAATTATGCTGCTACCCTTTATCCACCACATCTACTTTACCATTCATTGCTATCAAAGTTTCTGATAACTGAGGAAGCATTTATAGCACAATTTTTGTGATTAATAATGAGAAGAATCTTCTCACATTTGCTACAAAGGGCAGCAATTACAAGCTCTGTCTCTAGCCAGTAATGTTGTAATATGTTCCCATCCCTTAGCTGTGAAAACCTGAGATATCAGAGGATAGTGTTTAGCCTCCTTTTTCTCATGAACAAAACAAGAATATGGCAGTACCATTTTATGGATCTGTTAGGCAAACTAAAGGTTTGTATTGTATTTCCCACTGACTACTATAGTTAAATGAGAAAAGGCAGCCATTTATTTTCTAACATATATTTATTTTATCCAAAATGAGTTGAATAAAACAGTAATGTGCAAGCATTGCTTCAGGTCCAAATAGATCTGGTTACAAGAATCATTGCCAGTATAACTGGAATTTTACAAAGCTCAGAAGCATTTTAAAAATAAATTCCAGCACAAGCAAACAGGCAAGTGGCTACAGTCATATTACCTGGTGTGCAAAACAGGAAAACAGTCAAGTGGTAACAGTTATTTTCCCTGGCATGCAGCACAGGCAAACAAGCAAGTGGCAATATTTGTATTACCTGGCATGTAGCACAAGCAAACAGCCAAGTGGCAGCAGTCATATTACCTGGTGTGTAGCATACACAAACAGGCAAGTGGATACAGTCATATTACCTGGCATGTGAATGCCTCATAAGCACTGTGAATAGTTTCGCCCTTTGTGCAACTCAACAAATGTTTGATCACATGACTAGATTATTTTACATTTTAAATACCCACTTGTTGATGTCTGTATTCTTTCATTTCACATATATAAAACTGTTGGCATAGGATGCTTGTTCATCTCAGCCAACCAGAACTGAAATAATATTATTTACAGAAACCATATTATTTAAATCACTGCTTTGCTCATTAGTTCTAGCTTCTTATTAGCTAACTCTTACATATTAATTTAGCCCATTTTATTAATCTGTGTATTGCCATGTGGTTGTGGCTTCCAGGGTAAAGTTCCGGCCTCCATCTTTGGCAGAGCTATATGGCTTCTCTCTGACTCCACCCTTCTTTCTCCCAGCATTCAGTTTAGTTTTACCTGCCTACCTAAATTCTGACCTGCTATAGGCCCAAAGTAGTTTCTTTATTGATTAATGATAATCAGAGCATACAAAGGAGACTCCATATCACCTCCCCTTTTCAGTTTAAATGCAAAAGAAGGTTTAAATTTAGCATAGTAAAATTACATAAAACAGTTATCAAATGAGAATTACAGTTATATCTATTTTATCTTTTATTATAACTAAGGAAAACTATATTATTATTATCTATTCCTTAACTCCACCAAAGACTCAAGAAGGTTATAATGTTACCTAAGTAAACAGGAAATACATTGTAAGCAACTTCCAGAAATCTAGAATTGACAGAGACATCTTGCAGCCTAGACAGTCACCCAAAGTTCTTCTGTACTATTGCATCCATTTTTAGTCTATAGGCCCATAGTATCCAACAGACTTTTTCATTAATCATGAAATGTCAAAGACAGGTATGGCTATATTGGCAGTTTGTCAGTCACTTATGTATCCTGCAGAATGTCTAGCAGACTCTTTCATGAAGCAGGAACCCTGAAGGATCGATTCACCTTTAGGCAAGTATAGCAGTCATTTATCTGCAGGTTCTGCCTCCCCAACTCATCAAGTAGGTTTTTTTTCCCCAAATGGCTAACAACCTCCATATGGAGCCTCTTCAATGCCCATCATCTTCTTGAAGTAGTGTGGTGCTATCAGGAACATATGTGTCTCACTGTCATTAAAAAATCCTAAATTTTTAAACATTTGAAATGCCATATTCTGTAGTCTTTGAAAGTTTTGAAGATTATCTATATAACTGAAATATATTTCTATATATCTAGAAAACCTAATACAACTACAAGCTTGACTATTATAGATGATTATCTATTAACCTATATTTCTTAATTATACATTACATTTTAAATGAGCTTCATGAACATAATACCTTAATCAAGATCAGAAATACCTATATACAGTATGACAAAATTGACCTTAAATGTGTATCAATAAACCAAGATCTATACCAATACAAATCTCTATAACATGTCCCCCTTTAAATATAAACAAACATTTATAGACAATATTTGGGAATATGGGTATAGTTTTCTCCAAACTGCTTCCTGCTGTTTATTGGAAAAAGTAATTTTTTGAGGGGTGGTCAAGGCTATCTTTACAGGGGTCTTGTTACATCAAACCATATTAGTCTAGAAGCAATCTACAGGTTCTTACCCTCTGTGGAAACAAAAGAAAAACTTCTTTTCCAAAACAACATATCTTTAGCCTCAAGTTTTAAAGTCAGGATACCTTTAAAGTGTATGTGTTGGTTATTTAACTCCTTCACATTCAAAAAATTAAAATAAAACACAATAATATACATTTTCAGACTCTCTGTGTATTCTCCATCTTTGTGTGGATTTTAGTTTTTACTCTAATACTTCTTAATGTTTATTATATTTACTCCTTTNACACACACACACACACACACACACACACTGTTAGATACATAGTGCATGAACACACAGCCTAGAGGAAAATTTATATGCTGTTTTCAGTCTATCAGTTTTCCACTTGTAGCATCATTGTTGGACGTCAGAAAGCTGCAGTTTTTTTGGGTTTGGGATTTTCAGATGACGGATACTTACCTTGTGTTAGAACTGAAGTTTGTGACAAGCAGCTCATGACATTTCACTTGCAAACCTCTTCCCTTCCTTTATAAGCTGTGCTCAGCACTTTAGGGGTGGAGGCCACTATGGCTGCACCATGAGCCAACTTCCTACCTGTTCTTCTCCCTCTCTGGCATGTCCAACGCTGCTTGTTTATGCCAGCGTCCAGGCCTCTCTGAGAAGTAGGCCACATAAACCCATTCCTGCCCAGGAGAAGGTTAAAAAGGCCAGTTTCTCCCCTATCAGAGCAATGTCCTTGAGTTGCCCTGAAGAAAACTCTCATTTGATTCTTTCGGTGGCATCAAGTCTTTTAAGATGGATGTGTAAACACACAGCTGAAAGGAAGCCTTTAAAAAAACAAGCTGATGGGTCTCTCAGCTAATTCTGCTATGCCTGAGACCTGAGAATAATTTCATATTCCACAGAGAAACCCAGGGGACTTATTAAACCTTTGAGAGGACTGGGAGATAGCTCAGTTGGGGGAGTATTTACCTCACCAGCATGGAGACCTGAGCTCAAGCCCTGATACCTATGTATAACATGCCAGCTGTAGAGATACCTTTGCATTCCCAGCCTGGAGAAAGGGTGACAGGAGGGTTCCTGGGACCTGCTGGCCAGCTACTCTAGCCTAACTGGTGAGCTTCAGGCCCCTTCAAAGGAGGTTCCTGAGGTTGACACCTGAGGTGGTCCTCTGGCTTCTATACACGTGTGCACACATACATGTGCTACATATAT
>NW_026069828.1:0-977 GCF_014885135.2 Alexandromys fortis
ATTTTTTCAAAAAACCAATTCTTAGTTTCATTGACTCTTTTTATTGTTCTCTTTTATTTCTCTTATTGTATACAGACATTAGGTTGATTATTTCCTGAGTTTACTCATCTTGAATGTCCTTACTTCTTTTTGTCCTAGTGTATTCAAGTGTGTATTAAGCTGCTAGTATGAGATCTTTCCAGTTTTTTGTAAAATAATCCTATTTTTTGATAAATAAACTTTTTTTTACAACTGTTGTCACTTTGTCTCATAAATTTGGGTGTATGTTTTAATTATACTTATTTAATTCTGAGAAGCCTTTAATTTCATTATTCTTGTGTTGATTCCCTAGTAAATCATTTGAGAGTTGCTTGTTTTTTGTAAGTGTGAAAGCTTCTGTTTTTCTCTTATTATTGATATTAACATTCAATCTGTGATAGTCTGACCGGATTCATGGGGTTATTACAGTTTTCTTGCATCTGTTGAGACGGTTTGTGACTGATTATGTAGTCAGTTTTGGAGAAAGTTCCATGAGGTCTGGAAAAGAGGAAATATTCATTTGTGCTTGGGTTCAGAGTTCTGTAGATATTTGTTAGGGCCTTTCATTAATGAAATCCGTGATCTGGTGTATTTTTTTTTTGCTTTTGTCTGGATGGCCTGAATGACAATGTATGATTTAAGCTTAGTTATGTTTCTTTTACAAATATGAGACCCCTTGCATTTAGAGCACAGATGTTAAGAATGAAATGTTATCTTTATGGATTACTCCTATGTTGAAAATATAATATCCTTTATCATCTCCTTTGATTAATTTGGGCTTAAAGTATATTTTTCTAGATGTTGGGAAGGCTTTGGTTTCTTGTTTTCTAGGTCATTTTTCTTATTATTTTCCATTTATTAACTCTGAGATATAACTATCTTTGATTCTGAGGATTTATTGTCATTTCCAGAAGGATGGATACTCTTTCCATATTCATTCCTTTAGTCTGTGTCTTTTT
>NW_026069828.1:3777-4664 GCF_014885135.2 Alexandromys fortis
TTTGTGTTTTCTTCATTACTTCCATTTCATTCTTCAGGTCTTGAACTGCTTCCCTTACCTGTTTGATTGCTTTTTCTTGTTTCTCTTGGTTTTCTTGGGTATCTTTGAGCGATTTATTCATTTCCTCTACCTTTTTGTTTGTAATCTCTAATTGTTTATGGCAGTTTTTCACCTCCTGCTTAAGGTCTTCTATTATTTTCATATAATTCACTTTTGAGTCGGTTTCTCCTAATTCTTCTGGAGTAGGGTGTACAATTCTTCTTAATTCGGGATCCCTGGATTCTGGTGATGTCATGTTGCCTTTCATGTTGTTGGAGGAAGTCTTGCATTGGCGCCTTCCCATCTCCTCTTTCAAATGGAGCCAGGGGAGGCCTGGTGTCTTGGTCCAGTCTTTGCTGTGACTGAGTTTCTGGGTGTATCTCTTCAGTGTAGAAGCAGCGCCCGTCCTGTCGAGCTGTCCAGATGGAACTCTTCAGCACCTAAACAGGGCCGCCTGGTAGCCCATTGATCCAGGGACAGAAGGAAGGACGGGGCAGGCAGTGCAGGATCCAGGAGAACACAGGGGCCCCTGTAGCCCAGGCTGAGGGTGTCGGGCTCTCTTAACTGAGGACCTTGAGGCTCACCACTCTGGGCGGGTAGCCTTAGTGTGAGAGCTTAAAACTGATGTTGAGCACTGGTCCTAGCTTACAGCAGGGCAGGGTTGGGGGTGAGGTGCTGGATCATGGTAAGAAAGACATCCCTGCAGAAGGAGCTGGGGGAGGGGGGTTTGTGCTCTCTTCCGGGACTATCGCCCCTGGATAGCACACACTGACCCGTCCAGATGGAACTCTTCATCACCTAAACAGGGCCGCCTGGTAGCCCAGTGATCCAGGGACAGAAGGAAGGAC